>NW_027464706.1:0-12500 GCF_043290135.1 Rhipicephalus microplus
GGTGGTGCCGCACCCGGGCTCGCCCCGGCTGACGCAGTTTTCGCGCCGCCCCGGCTGACGCGGGTTTCGTGCCGCCCCGGCAGACGCGGTTTTCGCGCCGCCCCGGCTGACGCGGTTTCGTGCCGCCCCGGCAGACGCAGTTCGGACTTAGCACTTTTCGGCTGTGCCTGGCTGGCGGCCCACTCACTCGATCGCCATGTCTGTTTGCCACAGTTTTCCCGGTGGTGCCGCACCCGGGCTCGCCCCGGCTGACGCAGTTTTCGCGCCGCCCCGGCTGACGCGGTTTCGTGCGCCCCGGCAGACGCGGTTTTCGCGCCGCCCCGGCTGACGCGGTTTCGTGCCGCCCCGGCAGACGCAGTTCGGACTTAGCACTTTTCGGCTGTGCCTGGCTGGCGGCCCACTCACTCGATCGCCATGTCTGTTTGCCACAGTTTTTCCCGTGGTGCCGCACCCGGGCTCGCCCCGGCAGACGCGTTTTTTTTTTTCTTTCGCCCCGGCTGACGCAGTTTTCGCGCCGCCCCGGCTGACGCGGTTTCGTGCCGCCCCGGCAGACGCGGTTTTTTTGCACCGCCCCGGCTGACGCGGTTTTGCCGCCCCGGCTGACGCAGTTCGGACTTGGCACTTTTTGGCTGAGCCTGGCTGGTGGCCCACTCACTCGATCGCCATGTCTGTTAGCCACAGTTTTCCGGTGGTGCCGCACCCGGGCTCGCCCCGGCTGACGCAGTTTTCGCGCCGCCCCGGCAGACGCGGTTTTCGCGCCGCCCCGGCTGACGCGGTTTTTGCCGCCCCGGCTGACGCAGTTCGGACTTGGCACTTTTTGGGCTGAGCCTGGCTGGCGGCCCACTCACTCGATCGCCATGTCTGTTTGCCACAGTCTTCCGGTGGTGCCGCACCCGGGCTCGCCCCGGCAGACGCGTTTTTTTTTTCTTTCGCCCCGGCAGACGTGGTTCCCCCCCCCCCCTTTTCGCTCGCCCCGGCTGACGAGGTTTTCGCGCCGCCCCGGCTGACGCAGTTTTCGCGCCGCCCCGGCTGACGCGGTTTCGTGCCGCCCCGGCTGACGCGGTTTTCGCGCCGCCCCGGCTGACGCGGTTTTTGCGTCGCCCCGGCTGACACGGTTCGGACTTTGCACTTTTCGGCTGTGCCTGGCTGGCGGCCCACTCACTCGATCGCCATGTCTGTTTGCCACAGTTTTCCCGGTGGTGCCGCACCCGGGCTCGCCCCGGCTGACGCAGTTTTCGCGCCGCCCCGGCTGACGCGGTTTCGTGCCGCCCCGGCAGACGCGGTTTTCGCGCCGCCCCGGCTGACGCGGTTTCGTGCCGCCCCGGCAGACGCAGTTCGGACTTAGCACTTTTCGGCTGTGCCTGGCTGGCGGCCCACTCACTCGATCGCCATGTCTGTTTGCCACAGTTTTCCCGGTGGTGCCGCACCCGGGCTCGCCCCGGCTGACGCAGTTTTCGCGCCGCCCCGGCTGACGCGGTTTCGTGCCGCCCCGGCAGACGCGGTTTTCGCGCCGCCCCGGCTGACGCGGTTTCGTGCCGCCCCGGCAGACGCAGTTCGGACTTAGCACTTTTCGGCTGTGCTGGCTGGCGGCCCACTCACTCGATCGCCATGTCTGTTTGCCACAGTTTTCCCGGTGGTGCCGCACCCGGGCTCGCCCCGGCAGACGCGTTTTTTTTTTTTTTCTTTCGCCCCGGCTGACGCAGTTTTCGCGCCGCCCCGGCTGACGCGGTTTCGTGCCGCCCCGGCAGACGCGGTTTTTTGCGCCGCCCCGGCTGACGCGGTTTTTGCCGCCCCGGCTGACGCAGTTCGGACTTAGCACTTTTCGGCTGTGCCTGGCTGGCGGCCCACTCACTCGATCGCCATGTCTGTTTGCCACAGTTTTCCCGGTGGTGCCGCACCCGGGCTCGCCCCGGCTGACGCAGTTTTCGCGCCGCCCCGGCTGACGCGGTTTCGTGCCGCCCCGGCAGACGCGGTTTTCGCGCCGCCCCGGCTGACGCGGTTTCGTGCCGCCCCGGCAGACGCAGTTCGGACTTAGCACTTTTCGGCTGTGCCTGGCTGGCGGCCCACTCACTCGATCGCCATGTCTGTTTGCCACAGTTTTCCCGGTGGTGCCGCACCCGGGCTCGCCCCGGCTGACGCAGTTTTCGCGCCGCCCCGGCTGACGCGGTTTCGTGCCGCCCCGGCAGACGCGGTTTTCGCGCCGCCCCGGCTGACGCGGTTTCGTGCCGCCCCGGCAGACGCAGTTCGGACTTAGCACTTTTCGGCTGTGCCTGGCTGGCGGCCCACTCACTCGATCGCCATGTCTGTTTGCCACAGTTTTCCCGGTGGTGCCGCACCCGGGCTCGCCCCGGCAGACGCAGTTTTCGCGCCGCCCCGGCAGACGCGGTTTTCGCGCCGCCCCGGCTGACGCGGTTTTTGCCGCCCCGGCTGACGCAGTTCGGACTTGGCACTTTTTGGGCTGAGCCTGGCTGGCGGCCCACTCACTCGATCGCCATGTCTGTTTGCCACAGTCTTCCCGGTGGTGCCGCACCCGGGCTCGCCCCGGCAGACGCGTTTTTTTTTCTTTCGCCCCGGCAGACGTGGTTCCCCCCCCCCCCTTTTCGCTCGCCCCGGCTGACGAGGTTTCGCGCCGCCCCGGCTGACGCAGTTTTCGCGCCGCCCCGGCTGACGCGGTTTCGTGCCGCCCCGGCTGACGCGGTTTTCGCGCCGCCCCGGCTGACGCGGTTTTTGCGTCGCCCCGGCTGACACGTTTCGGACTTTGCACTTTTCGGCTGTGCCTGGCTGGCGGCCCACTCACTCGATCGCCATGTCTGTTTGCCACAGTTTTCCCGGTGGTGCCGCACCCGGGCTTGCCCCGGCAGACGCGTTTTTTTTTTTCTTTTCGCCCCGGCTGACGCAGTTTTCGCCCCGCCCCGGCTGACGCGGTTTCGTGCCGCCCCGGCAGACGCGGTTTTTTGCGCCGCCCCGGCTGACGCGGTTTTTGCCGCCCCGGCTGACGCAGTTCGGACTTTGCACTTTTTGGCTGAGCCTGGCTGGCGGCCCACTCACTCGATCGCCATGTCTGTTTGCCACAGTTTTCCCGGTGGTGCCGCACCCGGGCTCGCCCCGGCAGACGCGTTTTTTTTTTTTCTTCGCCCCGGCAGACGTGGTTCCCCCCCCCCCCCCCTCCGTCTTTCTTTTTGTTTTTTTTTTCGCCGCGGCTGAAGTGGATTTTTCGGTGCCTCGACGCCCCGGTAGTCGCGGTTTTTCCGTTTCCGCACGGCCCCGGCTGACGCTGCTCGGTCACAGTCGCCTTTTGTGAGGATTGCAGACTTCTTGAGCGCGGGTGTTTTTTTTTTGTTGTTGTTGTTGTTTTATTACGCATTCGCTCCAGCAGACGCTGTTTAGACTTTTTGTTTCCTCTTTTATCCTGCGACGAGGTGACGAGGTTTATTCGGTGCCCCGCCGCCCCGGCTGAAGTGATTTTTCCTGTCCCGTGCCGCCCCGGCTGACGCGGTTGGGACTTCGCGTTTGTTCGGCCGCCACGGGTTTTGGCGCACTCGCTCGGTTGCTTGTTGTTGCCACTTGTTGCGAACCCAGGTTTCTTGAGCGAGCGCGGGCGTTTTTTCTTCCTTTCTTTCTTTGTTCTATGTGTTAGCGAATCGGCCTTTAATATCACACGAGGACTCACAACCAACAATTTTCAGTTTGAAGTGTAAAAAATCTGCAGGTGTTGACGTAACTGACTTGCCCCGTACCCTTGAGTACATCCATGAAGTTCTCGTAGTACTACTAAATCGCATTATTCCAAGTGGAGAAATTCCCATAAACTTGCAAACCTCTACACGAAAATCGGTGCGCGTGATAAAGTTGAAAATTATCGTCCGATATCAAATGTGCCTTCTATAACACAAATTCTAGGAAAAAAAAAAAAAAACACTTGTTCGCCGTTTTCTGCGCCGTGACTGGCAGCACTCCGGCGAAGCGAAACGGGGTCGATTCGAGCACGATATCGGCGTCTTTCGACGTGCTCGCCGGCGACCGTCGCACGAGTACGTCGCACGAGCGCGTCTGCCGGGGCGCCGTTTGCGAAGCCGACGCAAAAGTGGGAACCGCCGCTCGGATGATCGCCGCTTTCGGCAGAGTGAGTGTTGGCACTCCGGGGAAGCGAAACAGCGTGAATGCGCCCACGAAATCGGCGTATTTTGAAGTGCCCGCCGGCGACCGTCGCACGAGTACGGTAAACCGCGTCAGCCGGGGCGTAGTTCGGGACGCCGACGAAAAAGTGGGAAGCGCAACTCGGATCTTCGCCGTTTTTGCAGGAGTGAGTGGCGGCCCTCCTGCGAGACCAAGAAGCATCGA
The DNA here is from genome assembly GCF_043290135.1 of Rhipicephalus microplus. Taxonomy (NCBI): domain Eukaryota; kingdom Metazoa; phylum Arthropoda; class Arachnida; order Ixodida; family Ixodidae; genus Rhipicephalus; species Rhipicephalus microplus. The sequence continues at coordinate 4,342 of NW_027464706.1, forward strand.
TTCGTGCACGAATTCGGCGCCTTTCGACGTGATCGCCGGCGACCGTCGCTCGAGTAGGGCAAACCGCGTCTGCCGGGGCGGGCTTCGGGACGCCGATGCGAAAGTGGGAAACGCTGCTCGGATGTTCGCCGTTTTTGGCCGAGTGAGTGCTGGCACTCGGGCGAAGCCAAACGGGGCCGATTACGGCACGATATCGGCGTCTTTCGACGTGCCCGGCGGCGACCGTCGCACGAGTACGGTAAACCGCGTCAGCCCGGGCGGAGTTCGGGACGCCGATGCGAAAGTGGAGAACGCCGCTCGGATCTTCGCCGTTTTTGGAGGAGTGAGTGGCGGCACTCCGGAGAAGCCAAGGAGCGCCAATTAGCGCACGATATCGGCGTCTTTCGACGCGCTCGCCGGCGACCGTCGAACGAGTAGGGCAAACCGCGTCTGCCGGGGCGGGGTTTACGACGCCGACGCAAAAGTGGGAACCGCCGCTCGGATGTTGGCCGTTTTTGGCAGAGTGAGTGCTGGCACACCGGCGACGCGAAAGAGCGCGAAAGCGCCCACGAAAGTGGCGTATTTGGACGTGCTTGACGGCGACCGCTGCAGGAGTACGAAAAACCACGTCAGCCGGGGCGAGCGACCCACGGCGGTCTGGGTGCTTATCGCTGCTATTATAGGGGCACCCCGGCAGACGCAGAAAAAAAAAATTTTTTTTCGACCTTCTTTTTTGCTGGTCGAGCTCGGGTAACCCAGGTCGCAATGGGAGCCGCGCACGAAAGCGGCGTCGCGAGACGCGTTCGCGGTCGCTAGTCGCACGAGCTCGGCAACCGCGTCAGCCGGCGCGGAGTTCGGGATGCCGACGGCTAAGTGGGTACCGCTGCTCGGATGTTCGCCGTTTTTGGCCGAGTGAGTGCTGGCACTCCGGCGAAGCGAAACGGGGCCGATTCGGGCACGATATCGGCGTATTTCGACGTGCTCGCCGGCGACCGTCGCACGAGTACGGCAAAGCGCGTCTGCCGGGGCGAGGTTTGCGATGCCGACGAAAAAGTGGGAAGCGCCGCTCGGATCTTCGCCGTTTTTGCAGGAGTGAGTGGCGGCCCTCCTGCGAGACCAAGAAGCATCGACTCGCGCACGATATCGGTGTCTTTCGACGTGCCCGCCGGCCACCGCCGCACGAGTACGGCAAACCGCGTATGCCGGGGCGGGGTTGGCGACGCCGACGCAAAAGTGGGAACCGCCACTAGGATGTTCGCCGTTTTTGGCAGAGTGAGTGCTGGCACACCGGCGACGCGAAAGAGCGCGAAAGCGCCCACGAAAGTGGCGTATTTGGACGTGCTTGACGGCGACCGCTGCAGGAGTACGAAAAACCACGTCAGCCGGGGCGAGCGACCCACGGCGGTCTGGGTGCTTATCGCTGCTATTATAGGGGCACCCCGGCAGACGCAGAAAAAAAAAATTTTTTTTCGACCTTCTTTTTTGCTGGTCGAGCTCGGGTAACCCAGGTCGCAATGGGAGCCGCGCACGAAAGCGGCGTCGCGAGACGCGTTCGCGGTCGCTAGTCGCACGAGCTCGGCAACCGCGTCAGCCGGCGCGGAGTTCGGGATGCCGACGGCTAAGTGGGTACCGCTGCTCGGATGTTCGCCGTTTTTGGCCGAGTGAGTGCTGGCACTCCGGCGAAGCGAAACGGGGCCGATTCGGGCACGATATCGGCGTATTTCGACGTGCTCGCCGGCGACCGTCGCACGAGTACGGCAAAGCGCGTCTGCCGGGGCGAGGTTTGCGATGCCGACGAAAAAGTGGGAAGCGCCGCTCGGATCTTCGCCGTTTTTGCAGGAGTGAGTGGCGGCCCTCCTGCGAGACCAAGAAGCATCGACTCGCGCACGATATCGGTGTCTTTCGACGTGCCCGCCGGCCACCGCCGCACGAGTACGGCAAACCGCGTATGCCGGGGCGGGGTTGGCGACGCCGACGCAAAAGTGGGAACCGCCACTAGGATGTTCGCCGTTTTTGGCAGAGTGAGTGCTGGCACTCCGGCGAAGCGAAAGAGCGCGAATGCGCCCACGAAAGTGGCGTGTTTGGACGTGCTTGACGACGACCACCGCAGGAAAACGAAAAACCACGTCAGCCGGGGCGAGCGACCCATGGCGGTCTGGGTGCTTATCGCTGCTATTATAGGGGCACCCCGGCAGACGCAAAAAAAAAAAAAATTTTTTTTCGACATTCTTTCTTGCTCGTCGACCTCGGGTGACCCAGGTCGCAGTGGGAGCCGCGCACGAAAGCGGCGTCGCGAGACGGCTTCGCGGTCGCTAGTCGCACGAGCTCGGCAACCGCGTCTGCCGGGGCGGAGTTCGGGACGCCGACGGCTAAGTGGGAACCGCCGCTCGGATGTTCGCCGTTTGTGGCCGAGTGAGTGCTGGCACTCCGGCGAAGCCAAACGGGGCCGATTCCGGCACGATATCGGCGTCTTTCTACGTGCTCGCCGGCGACCGTCGCACGAGTACGGCAAAGTGCGTCTGCCGGGGCGGGGTTTGCGACGCGTACGCAATAGTGAGAACCGTCGCTCGGATGTTCGTCGTCTTTCGCCGAGCCAGTGCTGGCACTCCGGCGAAGCCGAACGGAGCCGATTCGGGCACGATATCGGCGTCTTTCCACGTGCTCGCCGGCGACCGTCGCACGAGTACGGTAAACCGCGTCAGCCGGGGCGGAGTTCGGGACGCCGATGCGAAAGTGGGAAGCGCCGCTCGGATCTTCGCCGTTTTTGGAGGAGTCAGTGGCGGCACTCCGGTGAAGCCAAGGTGCGCCAATTCGCGCACGATATCGGCGTCTTTCGACGTGCCCGCCGGCCACCGTCGCACGAGTACGGCAAACCTCGTCTGCCGGGGCGGGGTTTGCGACGCCGACGCAAAAGTGGGAACCGCCGCTCGGATGTTCGCCGTTTTTGGCAGAGTGAGTGCTGGCACTCCGGCGAAGCGAAAGAGCGTGAATGCGCCCACGAAAGTAGCGTATTTGGACGTGCTTGACGGCGACCGCCGCAGGAGTACGAAAAACCACGTCAGCCGGGGCGAGCGACCCACGGCGGTCTGGGTGCTTATCGCTGCTATTATAGGGGCACCCCGGCAGACGCAGAAAGAAAAAAAAAAAAATGGGGACATGGCGTGCGTCACCGTGCGGCTTCGCAGCGTTGCCGAAGTCGCCGAGCCCTTCGACTGAGCCGAACGGCGGACAGGGAACGTTGGTCGGCCGTTCTAACCTGTCGGTGCCACGCCGAGACGTCGTTAAGGAAAACCGCGTCGTGGGCCTCTACGACGCCGTCGAGTCGTTGTACGTTTGGTGTCCAGCGTGTCGGCGGCGAGTAGCGGACACGTCGTTCACGACTTCGGTCTTTCGCAGTCGACGCGAACTTGCGGAGAGTCGTGGTGCCTCACGTTTTCGGCAGAAACCGCGGCGGAATTTTCCCGTGCGTGCGCGCACGACCTCGGTGCTGTGCCGTCAGCGTAGTGTTGCACAAACTCGTGGCCTACCCAAGGTGCGGTACGTTTGCGGCCGTATCCTCGGTGGGAATTTCGTGAGTAGGGTCGCAAATTCTACGACCTCGGCGGGTTTGAGAGCGACGTAGACTTGTGGCACGCTCAACGTGCCACACGTTTCGGGGCACACCCGCGGTGAAATTTTCTCGAGTACGCTCGTATTAGTGCCCAAGGAGGTCTGGGTACTTATCGCTGCTATTATGTGGGGGTTCTCGTGAGCGGCGTACGCGAAAGCGACCGGGTGTCTGATATGCGGCGGGCTTCGGCCTCGTCAAGCGTGTCCTCGGGTCTGCTCCAGGGGAATCCACGGCAGTCGTCTGCAGCCTCATCCGCTTGATGCGTTAGGGGCTGGTTGTCGGACGGTGCCGTTTTACCACGATATCGAGGTGTGTTCCGTGTCGTCCTCGGGCGATTCAGATGCGAAAGCGCCGAAGACGCGGGCGTGACCCGTCGTCTGGCGGCTTTGCAGTCTCGGCTCCGTTGCTAGTTCCGGCCGGTCCACCGACAGTGCAGCGGGCTTGGGCAACCCGCACGGCGCGACCGAGTCGATGCAACGAAAAAGAGCGAGCATGAACGTGCTTCTTGCCGCACGGCTCCCACTCGTCTTTCGGGAAGGTTGTGCCGTAGCGAGCTCGAACGCCGTCATCTCGGAGTGCAAAATAAGCGTGTTGGGGCGCCTGAAGGTGGCCTCCGCCGCACACAGACTGCGTCCGGCCCGCCGAAGGCGAGGACGGACGCGCAGTCGAACGATTACCTGGTTGATCCTGCCAGTAATCATATGCTTGTCTCAAAGATTAAGCCATGCATGTCTAAGTACATGCCGAAATAAGGCGAAACCGCGAATGGCTCATTAAATCAGTTATGGTTCCTTAGATCGTTTCTTCCTACTTGGATAACTGTGGCAATTCTAGAGCTAATACATGCAGTGAGCCTGGAGCCCTTTGGGTAACGGGTGCTTTTATTAGACCAAGATCGATCGGGTTTCGGCCCGTATTGTGTGGTGACTCTGGATAACTTTGTGCTGATCGCATGGCCACGAGCCGGCGACGTTTCTTTCAAGTGTCTGCCTTATCAACTTTCGATGGTAGGTTACTTGCTTACCATGGTTGTTACGGGTAACGGAGAATCAGGGTTCGATTCCGGAGAGGGAGCCTGAGAAACGGCTACCACATCCAAGGAAGGCAGCAGGCGCGCAAATTACCCACTCCCGGCACGGGGAGGTAGTGACGAAAAATAACAATACGGGACTCTTTTGAGGCCCCGTAATTGAAATGAGTACACTCTAAATCCTTTAACGAGGATCAATTGGAGGGCAAGTCTGGTGCCAGCAGCCGCGGTAATTCCAGCTCCAATAGCGTATACTAAAGCTGCTGCGGTTAAAAAGCTCGTAGTTGGATCTCAGTTCCAGACGAGTAGTGCATCTACCCGATGCGACGGCTCGGACTGAACATCATGCCGGTTCTTTCTTGGTGCACTTCATTGTGTGCCTCGAGATGGCCGGTGCTTTTACTTTGAAAAAATTAGAGTGCTCAACGCAGGCGAGTCGCCTGAATAAACTTGCATGGAATAATAGAACAAGACCTCGTTTCTGTTCTGTTGGTTTTTGGAATACGAGGTAATGATTAAGAGGGACGGACGGGGGCATTCGTATTGCGGCGCTAGAGGTGAAATTCTTGGACCGTCGCAAGACGAACTACTGCGAAAGCATTTGCCAAGAATGTTTTCATTGATCAAGAACGAAAGTCAGAGGTTCGAAGGCGATCAGATACCGCCCTAGTTCTGACCATAAACGATGCCAACCAGCGATCCGCCTGAGTTACTCAAATGACTCGGCGGGCAGCTTCCGGGAAACCAAAGTATTTGGGTTCCGGGGGAAGTATGGTTGCAAAGCTGAAACTTAAAGGAATTGACGGAAGGGCACCACCAGGAGTGGAGCCTGCGGCTTAATTTGACTCAACACGGGAAAACTTACCCGGCCCGGACACTGGGAGGATTGACAGATTGAGAGCTCTTTCTTGATTCGGTGGATGGTGGTGCATGGCCGTTCTTAGTTGGTGGAGCGATTTGTCTGGTTAATTCCGATAACGAACGAGACTCTAGCCTATTAAATAGGTGCGGGGTTCCCAGCACCTTACAACCTTCTTAGAGGGACAAGCGGCTCCTAGCCGCACGAAACAGAGCAATAACAGGTCTGTGATGCCCTTAGATGTCCGGGGCCGCACGCGCGCTACACTGAAGGAAGCAGCGTGTCTTTATCCCTGTCTGAAAAGACTGGGTAACCCGTGGAACTTCTTTCGTGATTGGGATAGGGGCTTGCAATTGTTCCCCTTGAACGAGGAATTCCCAGTAAGCGCGAGTCATAAGCTCGCGTTGATTACGTCCCTGCCCTTTGTACACACCGCCCGTCGCTACTACCGATTGAATGATTTAGTGAGGTCTTCGGACCGATGTCCGGCGCGGCCTTTCGGTTGCGCCGGTCTGTTGGAAAGATGACCAAACTTGATCATTTAGAGGAAGTAAAAGTCGTAACAAGGTTTCCGTAGGTGAACCTGCGGAAGGATCATTAACGGATTGTGAAGGGTGAGCGCCTCAGCTGCGTCTGCGCCCGACACTTTCTGCCGCTGACCCCGTTTGGACGCGGGGTCGGCTTTTCCCCACGGGGCTGCCTGAATGTGGAGCGGCACCCCGTGACAAATTGTTGCGCCCAGCGGACGCCAACACCGCGACCTTGGACGGTCGGCCAGGTGGCGGACGCGGGTACAAACGGCGCAACGCACTCATAGGTCGGCTTTCGACCCGCCACTGCACCGTGGCTCGAAGCGCTCGAAATGCGCGACCCGACCGCTGCGGGACCGCCTAGTACTGTAAACAGGAGCGGCGGAGCGCGAACGGCGAGTCGTGGTTACGTCGGTAGAAGGCGAGGCTGCGCGTTCCCGAAACGCCAGCCGAGTGCCCTCCCGACCGTTCGAGCGTGCAAGAACGAGACCCGACAATCGCGCGGCGACTGCCAAGTACGAGAGGAACGGCACAAGCGTCGGCGGTCGGTCAAGGAACTGGCGATGTGACGGGTCCGCTGTGCACCAGTGCATACCGTCCCGCCGTCCGCGGCAAGCGCCTCCGCGTCCTCGGGTGACGGAGGCTGCCGGTCGGTTCTTGCAGGCGAGGGATCTCGCTGGCACCGGTTCGCGTTGACGCGCGGCCGGTCATGGCACGGCGATGCGACGGCCGAGGTGCGCAGTACTCGATGGAGGAACCGCACGCTCCGATGACCGTCCCGCCCTCCGCGGCGTATGCGTACCGACCGTAATGGTTGCAGCAGCGCCGGCCGGCTTTTGAATTCGCCACACGAAACACGGTGCGAGATCGCGGTTAGGGGAGCGTCGACGTTGCCAGGCGTTTTGCTTGCTGCCGAGGGAAAGGCGGCACGGCCACGTCGCGCTCGTCGCGATTAGCGGGTCTGCGCGCTTTGGGAAGGTGCCGCAACGACTTGCCGAAAGAGGAAGCACGGAAGAACGAGGGACTTGGACGTCCCGACAATTGAACGCACTTGCGGCCAGGCCCTTGCTGGCTTCGTTCTTCCGCCTCGAGTAGGCTCGTACGCGGCTCCGGCGCCGAAAGTGGTCCTTGGCACCGACTTCGGTGGACGTGGGAAGTGCCGCGCAAGTACGGCGCGCCTGGCTCCACCTGTTGGCTAAAGTAGGCAGCCGGATCGGCATTTTGGTGTGCGGTGGCAAACCGTGGATGCGAAAAAAGCTTGTGCGATTTCGTGGAACAAAAAGCGGGGGTCCCCCTTTTTATGCGGAGGAGACCGACCCGCCTGCCGTGGTGAACCGCGACGCCACGGTAAAAACGGGAGAGGCTTGTCGATGGGACCGTGCATCCCGCGCTCCACGGAGGCCGGGAGGCGGCCGCCCGAGGAAATGTGTAGCCGTCGAGGCCCGCATCTGCGTGCACTCTTATCCAAATGGGTGTACCGCAGGCATTTTCTGGTTAGGCGGGCCAATGAGAGCGAGCACACAACGATACCTACGGGTCCGGCTTGGAGAACCGGCTTCGACGCCTCCCGAGTATTTATAGAGGGGTGGACCACGAAAGCACTCGCAAGTAGCGAAAGCGAAACGCCGTCCGAAACACACCGTTTGCTCGATTTGCGGCAGCCGAAAAAGGCGCGGCAGAGTTTTGGAGTCCAAGCGTGCGCTGAAAAGCGCCCTTCTTGGCCACTGTTTGGCCGAGTGCCAGAAACGTTTGGTTTTGACTGTACGGAATTGAACAAACACTTTTTCACGACTCTAAGCGGTGGATCACTCGGTTCTCGGGTCGATGAAGAACGCAGCCAGCTGCGAGACTTGGTGTGAATTGCAGGACACACTGAGCACTGATTCTTTGAACGCACATTGCGGCCTTGGGTCTTCCCTTGGCTTCGTCTGTCTGAGGGTCGGATCACATATCAAGAGAGCCTTCGGCGCACAAGGGAACGTGAGCCGTCGACTCGTTTTGACCGCGTCGGCAACACGGACAGCACGCTGAACACCTCACAGCGAGCGCCAACAGCGGCCACTCAAGGGCGAGACGGTGGCGACCGTCGTGCCAGAGCCCAACCGAAACGGGGGCGACCGACTGCATTGAGGATGTGGCACCTCGTTGAGA
>NW_027464706.1:20000-35000 GCF_043290135.1 Rhipicephalus microplus
TGGTGCCGCACCCGGGCTCGCCCCGGCTGACGCAGTTTTCGCGCCGCCCCGGCTGACGCGGTTTCGTGCCGCCCCGGCAGACGCGGTTTTCGCGCCGCCCCGGCTGACGCGGTTTCGTGCCGCCCCGGCAGACGCAGTTCGGACTTAGCACTTTTCGGCTGTGCCTGGCTGGCGGCCCACTCACTCGATCGCCATGTCTGTTTGCCACAGTTTTCCCGGTGGTGCCGCACCCGGGCTCGCCCCGGCAGACGCGTTTTTTTTTTTCTTTCGCCCCGGCTGACGCAGTTTTCGCGCCGCCCCGGCTGACGCGGTTTCGTGCCGCCCCGGCAGACGCGGTTTTTTGCGCCGCCCCGGCTGACGCGGTTTTTGCTGCCCCGGCTGACGCAGTTCGGACTTAGCACTTTTCGGCTGTGCCTGGCTGGCGGCCCACTCACTCGATCGCCATGTCTGTTTGCCACAGTTTTCCCGGTGGTGCCGCACCCGGGCTCGCCCCGGCTGACGCAGTTTTCGCGCCGCCCCGGCTGACGCGGTTTCGTGCCGCCCCGGCAGACGCGGTTTTCGCGCCGCCCCGGCTGACGCGGTTTCGTGCCGCCCCGGCAGACGCAGTTCGGACTTAGCACTTTTCGGCTGTGCCTGGCTGGCGGCCCACTCACTCGATCGCCATGTCTGTTTGCCACAGTTTTCCCGGTGGTGCCGCACCCGGGCTCGCCCCGGCTGACGCAGTTTTCGCGCCGCCCCGGCTGACGCGGTTTCGTGCCGCCCCGGCAGACGCGGTTTTCGCGCCGCCCCGGCTGACGCGGTTTCGTGCCGCCCCGGCAGACGCAGTTCGGACTTAGCACTTTTCGGCTGTGCCTGGCTGGCGGCCCACTCACTCGATCGCCATGTCTGTTTGCCACAGTTTTCCCGGTGGTGCCGCACCCGGGCTCGCCCCGGCAGACGCGTTTTTTTTTTTCTTTCGCCCCGGCTGACGCAGTTTTCGCGCCGCCCCGGCTGACGCGGTTTCGTGCCGCCCCGGCAGACGCGGTTTTTTTGCGCCGCCCCGGCTGACGCGGTTTTTGCCGCCCCGGCTGACGCAGTTCGGACTTGGCACTTTTTGGCTGAGCCTGGCTGGTGGCCCACTCACTCGATCGCCATGTCTGTTAGCCACAGTTTTCCCGGTGGTGCCGCACCCGGGCTAACCCCGGCTGACGCAGTTTTCGCGCCGCCCCGGCAGACGCGGTTTTCGCGCCGCCCCGGCTGACGCGGTTTTTGCCGCCCCGGCTGACGCAGTTCGGACTTGGCACTTTTTGGGCTGAGCCTGGCTGGCGGCCCACTCACTCGATCGCCATGTCTGTTTGCCACAGTCTTCCCGGTGGTGCCGCACCCGGGCTCGCCCCGGCAGACGCGTTTTTTTTTTCTTTCGCCCCGGCAGACGTGGTTCCCCCCCCCCTTTTCGCTCGCCCCGGCTGACGAGGTTTTCGCGCCGCCCCGGCTGACGCAGTTTTCGCGCCGCCCCGGCTGACGCGGTTTCGTGCCGCCCCGGCTGACGCGGTTTTCGCGCCGCCCCGGCTGACGCGGTTTTTGCGTCGCCCCGGCTGACACGGTTCGGACTTTGCACTTTTCGGCTGTGCCTGGCTGGCGGCCCACTCACTCGATCGCCATGTCTGTTTGCCACAGTTTTCCCGGTGGTGCCGCACCCGGGCTCGCCCCGGCTGACGCAGTTTTCGCGCCGCCCCGGCTGACGCGGTTTCGTGCCGCCCCGGCAGACGCGGTTTTCGCGCCGCCCCGGCTGACGCGGTTTCGTGCCGCCCCGGCAGACGCAGTTCGGACTTAGCACTTTTCGGCTGTGCCTGGCTGGCGGCCCACTCACTCGATCGCCATGTCTGTTTGCCACAGTTTTCCCGGTGGTGCCGCACCCGGGCTCGCCCCGGCTGACGCAGTTTTCGCGCCGCCCCGGCTGACGCGGTTTCGTGCCGCCCCGGCAGACGCGGTTTTCGCGCCGCCCCGGCTGACGCGGTTTCGTGCCGCCCCGGCAGACGCAGTTCGGACTTAGCACTTTTCGGCTGTGCCTGGCTGGCGGCCCACTCACTCGATCGCCATGTCTGTTTGCCACAGTTTTCCCGGTGGTGCCGCACCCGGGCTCGCCCCGGCAGACGCGTTTTTTTTTTTCTTTCGCCCCGGCTGACGCAGTTTTCGCGCCGCCCCGGCTGACGCGGTTTCGTGCCGCCCCGGCAGACGCGGTTTTTTGCGCCGCCCCGGCTGACGCGGTTTTTGCCGCCCCGGCTGACGCAGTTCGGACTTAGCACTTTTCGGCTGTGCCTGGCTGGCGGCCCACTCACTCGATCGCCATGTCTGTTTGCCACAGTTTTCCCGGTGGTGCCGCACCCGGGCTCGCCCCGGCTGACGCAGTTTTCGCGCCGCCCCGGCTGACGCGGTTTCGTGCCGCCCCGGCAGACGCGGTTTTCGCGCCGCCCCGGCTGACGCGGTTTCGTGCCGCCCCGGCAGACGCAGTTCGGACTTAGCACTTTTCGGCTGTGCCTGGCTGGCGGCCCACTCACTCGATCGCCATGTCTGTTTGCCACAGTTTTCCCGGTGGTGCCGCACCCGGGCTCGCCCCGGCTGACGCAATTTTCGCGCCGCCCCGGCTGACGCGGTTTCGTGCCGCCCCGGCAGACGCGGTTTTCGCGCCGCCCCGGCTGACGCGGTTTCGTGCCGCCCCGGCAGACGCAGTTCGGACTTAGCACTTTTCGGCTGTGCCTGGCTGGCGGCCCACTCACTCGATCGCCATGTCTGTTTGCCACAGTTTTCCCGGTGGTGCCGCACCCGGGCTCGCCCCGGCTGACGCAGTTTTCGCGCCGCCCCGGCTGACGCGGTTTCGTGCCGCCCCGGCAGACGCGGTTTTCGCGCCGCCCCGGCTGACGCGGTTTCGTGCCGCCCCGGCAGACGCAGTTCGGACTTAGCACTTTTCGGCTGTGCCTGGCTGGCGGCCCACTCACTCAATCGCCATGTCTGTTTGCCACAGTTTTCCCGGTGGTGCCGCACCCGGGCTCGCCCCGGCTGACGCAGTTTTCGCGCCGCCCCGGCTGACGCGGTTTCGTGCCGCCCCGGCAGACGCGGTTTTCGCGCCGCCCCGGCTGACGCGGTTTCGTGCCGCCCCGGCAGACGCAGTTCGGACTTAGCACTTTTCGGCTGTGCCTGGCTGGCGGCCCACTCACTCGATCGCCATGTCTGTTTGCCACAGTTTTCCCGGTGGTGCCGCACCCGGGCTCGCCCCGGCAGACGCGTTTTTTTTTTCTTTCGCCCCGGCTGACGCAGTTTTCGCGCCGCCCCGGCTGACGCGGTTTCGTGCCGCCCCGGCAGACGCGGTTTTTTGCGCCGCCCCGGCTGACGCGGTTTTTGCCGCCCCGGCTGACGCAGTTCGGACTTAGCACTTTTCGGCTGTGCCTGGCTGGCGGCCCACTCACTCGATCGCCATGTCTGTTTGCCACAGTTTTCCCGGTGGTGCCGCACCCGGGCTCGCCCCGGCTGACGCAGTTTTCGCGCCGCCCCGGCTGACGCGGTTTCGTGCCGCCCCGGCAGACGCGGTTTTCGCGCCGCCCCGGCTGACGCGGTTTCGTGCCGCCCCGGCAGACGCAGTTCGGACTTAGCACTTTTCGGCTGTGCCTGGCTGGCGGCCCACTCACTCGATCGCCATGTCTGTTTGCCACAGTTTTCCCGGTGGTGCCGCACCCGGGCTCGCCCCGGCTGACGCAGTTTTCGCGCCGCCCCGGCTGACGCGGTTTCGTGCCGCCCCGGCAGACGCGGTTTTCGCGCCGCCCCGGCTGACGCGGTTTCGTGCCGCCCCGGCAGACGCAGTTCGGACTTAGCACTTTTCGGCTGTGCCTGGCTGGCGGCCCACTCACTCGATCGCCATGTCTGTTTGCCACAGTTTTCCCGGTGGTGCCGCACCCGGGCTCGCCCCGGCAGACGCGTTTTTTTTTTCTTTCGCCCCGGCTGACGCAGTTTTCGCGCCGCCCCGGCTGACGCGGTTTCGTGCCGCCCCGGCAGACGCGGTTTTTTTGCGCCGCCCCGGCTGACGCGGTTTTTGCCGCCCCGGCTGACGCAGTTCGGACTTGGCACTTTTTGGCTGAGCCTGGCTGGTGGCCCACTCACTCGATCGCCATGTCTGTTAGCCACAGTTTTCCCGGTGGTGCCGCACCCGGGCTCGCCCCGGCTGACGCAGTTTTCGCGCCGCCCCGGCAGACGCGGTTTTCGCGCCGCCCCGGCTGACGCGGTTTTTGCCGCCCCGGCTGACGCAGTTCGGACTTGGCACTTTTTGGGCTGAGCCTGGCTGGCGGCCCACTCACTCGATCGCCATGTCTGTTTGCCACAGTCTTCCCGGTGGTGCCGCACCCGGGCTCGCCCCGGCAGACGCGTTTTTTTTTTCTTTCGCCCCGGCAGACGTGGTTCCCCCCCCCCCCTTTTCGCTCGCCCCGGCTGACGAGGTTTTCGCGCCGCCCCGGCTGACGCAGTTTTCGCGCCGCCCCGGCTGACGCGGTTTCGTGCCGCCCCGGCTGACGCGGTTTTCGCGCCGCCCCGGCTGACGCGGTTTTTGCGTCGCCCCGGCTGACACGGTTCGGACTTTGCACTTTTCGGCTGTGCCTGGCTGGCGGCCCACTCACTCGATCGCCATGTCTGTTTGCCACAGTTTTCCCGGTGGTGCCGCACCCGGGCTCGCCCCGGCTGACGCAGTTTTCGCGCCGCCCCGGCTGACGCGGTTTCGTGCCGCCCCGGCAGACGCGGTTTTCGCGCCGCCCCGGCTGACGCGGTTTCGTGCCGCCCCGGCAGACGCAGTTCGGACTTAGCACTTTTCGGCTGTGCCTGGCTGGCGGCCCACTCACTCGATCGCCATGTCTGTTTGCCACAGTTTTCCCGGTGGTGCCGCACCCGGGCTCGCCCCGGCTGACGCAGTTTTCGCGCCGCCCCGGCTGACGCGGTTTCGTGCCGCCCCGGCAGACGCGGTTTTCGCGCCGCCCCGGCTGACGCGGTTTCGTGCCGCCCCGGCAGACGCAGTTCGGACTTAGCACTTTTCGGCTGTGCCTGGCTGGCGGCCCACTCACTCGATCGCCATGTCTGTTTGCCACAGTTTTCCCGGTGGTGCCGCACCCGGGCTCGCCCCGGCTGACGCAGTTTTCGCGCCGCCCCGGCTGACGCGGTTTCGTGCCGCCCCGGCAGACGCGGTTTTCGCGCCGCCCCGGCTGACGCGGTTTCGTGCCGCCCCGGCAGACGCAGTTCGGACTTAGCACTTTTCGGCTGTGCCTGGCTGGCGGCCCACTCACTCGATCGCCATGTCTGTTTGCCACAGTTTTCCCGGTGGTGCCGCACCCGGGCTCGCCCCGGCTGACGCAGTTTTCGCGCCGCCCCGGCTGACGCGGTTTCGTGCCGCCCCGGCAGACGCGGTTTTCGCGCCGCCCCGGCTGACGCGGTTTCGTGCCGCCCCGGCAGACGCAGTTCGGACTTAGCACTTTTCGGCTGTGCCTGGCTGGCGGCCCACTCACTCGATCGCCATGTCTGTTTGCCACAGTTTTCCCGGTGGTGCCGCACCCGGGCTCGCCCCGGCAGACGCGTTTTTTTTTTCTTTCGCCCCGGCTGACGCAGTTTTCGCGCCGCCCCGGCTGACGCGGTTTCGTGCCGCCCCGGCAGACGCGGTTTTTTTGCGCCGCCCCGGCTGACGCGGTTTTTGCCGCCCCGGCTGACGCAGTTCGGACTTGGCACTTTTTGGCTGAGCCTGGCTGGTGGCCCACTCACTCGATCGCCATGTCTGTTAGCCACAGTTTTCCCGGTGGTGCCGCACCCGGGCTCGCCCCGGCTGACGCAGTTTTCGCGCCGCCCCGGCAGACGCGGTTTTCGCGCCGCCCCGGCTGACGCGGTTTTTGCCGCCCCGGCTGACGCAGTTCGGACTTGGCACTTTTTGGGCTGAGCCTGGCTGGCGGCCCACTCACTCGATCGCCATGTCTGTTTGCCACAGTCTTCCCGGTGGTGCCGCACCCGGGCTCGCCCCGGCAGACGCGTTTTTTTTTTCTTTCGCCCCGGCAGACGTGGTTCCCCCCCCCCCCTTTTCGCTCGCCCCGGCTGACGAGGTTTTCGCGCCGCCCCGGCTGACGCAGTTTTCGCGCCGCCCCGGCTGACGCGGTTTCGTGCCGCCCCGGCTGACGCGGTTTTCGCGCCGCCCCGGCTGACGCGGTTTTTGCGTCGCCCCGGCTGACACGGTTCGGACTTTGCACTTTTCGGCTGTGCCTGGCTGGCGGCCCACTCACTCGATCGCCATGTCTGTTTGCCACAGTTTTCCCGGTGGTGCCGCACCCGGGCTTGCCCCGGCAGACGCGTTTTTTTTTTCTTTTCGCCCCGGCTGACGCAGTTTTCGCCCCGCCCCGGCTGACGCGGTTTCGTGCCGCCCCGGCAGACGCGGTTTTTTGCGCCGCCCCGGCTGACGCGGTTTTTGCCGCCCCGGCTGACGCAGTTCGGACTTTGCACTTTTTGGCTGAGCCTGGCTGGCGGCCCACTCACTCGATCGCCATGTCTGTTTGCCACAGTTTTCCCGGTGGTGCCGCACCCGGGCTCGCCCCGGCAGACGCGTTTTTTTTTTCCTTCGCCCCGGCAGACGTGGTTCCCCCCCCCCCCCTCCGTCTTTCTTTTTGTTTTTTTTTTCGCCGCGGCTGAAGTGGATTTTTCGGTGCCTCGACGCCCCGGTAGTCGCGGTTTTTCCGTTTCCGCACGGCCCCGGCTGACGCTGCTCGGTCACAGTCGCCTTTTGTGAGGATTGCAGACTTCTTGAGCGCGGGTGTTTTTTTTTTGTTGTTGTTGTTGTTTTATTACGCATTCGCTCCAGCAGACGCTGTTTAGACTTTTTGTTTCCTCTTTTATCCTGCGACGAGGTGACGAGGTTTATTCGGTGCCCCGCCGCCCCGGCTGAAGTGATTTTTCCTGTCCCGTGCCGCCCCGGCTGACGCGGTTGGGACTTCGCGTTTGTTCGGCCGCCACGGGTTTTGGCGCACTCGCTCGGTTGCTTGTTGTTGCCACTTGTTGCGAACCCAGGTTTCTTGAGCGAGCGCGGGCGTTTTTTCTTCCTTTCTTTCTTTGTTCTATGTGTTAGCGAATCGGCCTTTAATATCACACGAGGACTCACAACCAACAATTTTCAGTTTGAAGTGTAAAAAATCTGCAGGTGTTGACGTAACTGACTTGCCCCGTACCCTTGAGTACATCCATGAAGTTCTCGTAGTACTACTAAATCGCATTATTCCAAGTGGAGAAATTCCCATAAACTTGCAAACCTCTACACGAAAATCGGTGCGCGTGATAAAGTTGAAAATTATCGTCCGATATCAAATGTGCCTTCTATAACACAAATTCTAGGAAAAAAAAAAAAAAAACACTTGTTCGCCGTTTTCTGCGCCGTGACTGGCAGCACTCCGGCGAAGCGAAACGGGGTCGATTCGAGCACGATATCGGCGTCTTTCGACGTGCTCGCCGGCGACCGTCGCACGAGTACGTCGCACGAGCGCGTCTGCCGGGGCGCCGTTTGCGAAGCCGACGCAAAAGTGGGAACCGCCGCTCGGATGATCGCCGCTTTCGGCAGAGTGAGTGTTGGCACTCCGGGGAAGCGAAACAGCGTGAATGCGCCCACGAAATCGGCGTATTTTGAAGTGCCCGCCGGCGACCGTCGCACGAGTACGGTAAACCGCGTCAGCCGGGGCGTAGTTCGGGACGCCGACGAAAAAGTGGGAAGCGCAACTCGGATCTTCGCCGTTTTTGCAGGAGTGAGTGGCGGCCCTCCTGCGAGACCAAGAAGCATCGATTCGTGCACGAATTCGGCGCCTTTCGACGTGATCGCCGGCGACCGTCGCTCGAGTAGGGCAAACCGCGTCTGCCGGGGCGGGCTTCGGGACGCCGATGCGAAAGTGGGAAACGCTGCTCGGATGTTCGCCGTTTTTGGCCGAGTGAGTGCTGGCACTCGGGCGAAGCCAAACGGGGCCGATTACGGCACGATATCGGCGTCTTTCGACGTGCCCGGCGGCGACCGTCGCACGAGTACGGTAAACCGCGTCAGCCCGGGCGGAGTTCGGGACGCCGATGCGAAAGTGGAGAACGCCGCTCGGATCTTCGCCGTTTTTGGAGGAGTGAGTGGCGGCACTCCGGAGAAGCCAAGGAGCGCCAATTAGCGCACGATATCGGCGTCTTTCGACGCGCTCGCCGGCGACCGTCGAACGAGTAGGGCAAACCGCGTCTGCCGGGGCGGGGTTTACGACGCCGACGCAAAAGTGGGAACCGCCGCTCGGATGTTGGCCGTTTTTGGCAGAGTGAGTGCTGGCACACCGGCGACGCGAAAGAGCGCGAAAGCGCCCACGAAAGTGGCGTATTTGGACGTGCTTGACGGCGACCGCTGCAGGAGTACGAAAAACCACGTCAGCCGGGGCGAGCGACCCACGGCGGTCTGGGTGCTTATCGCTGCTATTATAGGGGCACCCCGGCAGACGCAGAAAAAAAAAATTTTTTTTCGACCTTCTTTTTTGCTGGTCGAGCTCGGGTAACCCAGGTCGCAATGGGAGCCGCGCACGAAAGCGGCGTCGCGAGACGCGTTCGCGGTCGCTAGTCGCACGAGCTCGGCAACCGCGTCAGCCGGCGCGGAGTTCGGGATGCCGACGGCTAAGTGGGTACCGCTGCTCGGATGTTCGCCGTTTTTGGCCGAGTGAGTGCTGGCACTCCGGCGAAGCGAAACGGGGCCGATTCGGGCACGATATCGGCGTATTTCGACGTGCTCGCCGGCGACCGTCGCACGAGTACGGCAAAGCGCGTCTGCCGGGGCGAGGTTTGCGATGCCGACGAAAAAGTGGGAAGCGCCGCTCGGATCTTCGCCATTTTTGCAGGAGTGAGTGGCGGCCCTCCTGCGAGACCAAGAAGCATCGACTCGCGCACGATATCGGTGTCTTTCGACGTGCCCGCCGGCCACCGCCGCACGAGTACGGCAAACCGCGTATGCCGGGGCGGGGTTGGCGACGCCGACGCAAAAGTGGGAACCGCCACTAGGATGTTCGCCGTTTTTGGCAGAGTGAGTGCTGGCACACCGGCGACGCGAAAGAGCGCGAAAGCGCCCACGAAAGTGGCGTATTTGGACGTGCTTGACGGCGACCGCTGCAGGAGTACGAAAAACCACGTCAGCCGGGGCGAGCGACCCACGGCGGTCTGGGTGCTTATCGCTGCTATTATAGGGGCACCCCGGCAGACGCAGAAAAAAAAAAATTTTTTTTCGACCTTCTTTTTTGCTGGTCGAGCTCGGGTAACCCAGGTCGCAATGGGAGCCGCGCACGAAAGCGGCGTCGCGAGACGCGTTCGCGGTCGCTAGTCGCACGAGCTCGGCAACCGCGTCAGCCGGCGCGGAGTTCGGGATGCCGACGGCTAAGTGGGTACCGCTGCTCGGATGTTCGCCGTTTTTGGCCGAGTGAGTGCTGGCACTCCGGCGAAGCGAAACGGGGCCGATTCGGGCACGATATCGGCGTATTTCGACGTGCTCGCCGGCGACCGTCGCACGAGTACGGCAAAGCGCGTCTGCCGGGGCGAGGTTTGCGATGCCGACGAAAAAGTGGGAAGCGCCGCTCGGATCTTCGCCGTTTTTGCAGGAGTGAGTGGCGGCCCTCCTGCGAGACCAAGAAGCATCGACTCGCGCACGATATCGGTGTCTTTCGACGTGCCCGCCGGCCACCGCCGCACGAGTACGGCAAACCGCGTATGCCGGGGCGGGGTTGGCGACGCCGACGCAAAAGTGGGAACCGCCACTAGGATGTTCGCCGTTTTTGGCAGAGTGAGTGCTGGCACTCCGGCGAAGCGAAAGAGCGCGAATGCGCCCACGAAAGTGGCGTGTTTGGACGTGCTTGACGACGACCACCGCAGGAAAACGAAAAACCACGTCAGCCGGGGCGAGCGACCCATGGCGGTCTGGGTGCTTATCGCTGCTATTATAGGGGCACCCCGGCAGACGCAAAAAAAAAAAATTTTTTTTCGACATTCTTTCTTGCTCGTCGACCTCGGGTGACCCAGGTCGCAGTGGGAGCCGCGCACGAAAGCGGCGTCGCGAGACGGCTTCGCGGTCGCTAGTCGCACGAGCTCGGCAACCGCGTCTGCCGGGGCGGAGTTCGGGACGCCGACGGCTAAGTGGGAACCGCCGCTCGGATGTTCGCCGTTTGTGGCCGAGTGAGTGCTGGCACTCCGGCGAAGCCAAACGGGGCCGATTCCGGCACGATATCGGCGTCTTTCTACGTGCTCGCCGGCGACCGTCGCACGAGTACGGCAAAGTGCGTCTGCCGGGGCGGGGTTTGCGACGCGTACGCAATAGTGAGAACCGTCGCTCGGATGTTCGTCGTCTTTCGCCGAGCCAGTGCTGGCACTCCGGCGAAGCCGAACGGAGCCGATTCGGGCACGATATCGGCGTCTTTCCACGTGCTCGCCGGCGACCGTCGCACGAGTACGGTAAACCGCGTCAGCCGGGGCGGAGTTCGGGACGCCGATGCGAAAGTGGGAAGCGCCGCTCGGATCTTCGCCGTTTTTGGAGGAGTCAGTGGCGGCACTCCGGTGAAGCCAAGGTGCGCCAATTCGCGCACGATATCGGCGTCTTTCGACGTGCCCGCCGGCCACCGTCGCACGAGTACGGCAAACCTCGTCTGCCGGGGCGGGGTTTGCGACGCCGACGCAAAAGTGGGAACCGCCGCTCGGATGTTCGCCGTTTTTGGCAGAGTGAGTGCTGGCACTCCGGCGAAGCGAAAGAGCGTGAATGCGCCCACGAAAGTAGCGTATTTGGACGTGCTTGACGGCGACCGCCGCAGGAGTACGAAAAACCACGTCAGCCGGGGCGAGCGACCCACGGCGGTCTGGGTGCTTATCGCTGCTATTATAGGGGCACCCCGGCAGACGCAGAAAGAAAAAAAAAAAAAATGGGGACATGGCGTGCGTCACCGTGCGGCTTCGCAGCGTTGCCGAAGTCGCCGAGCCCTTCGACTGAGCCGAACGGCGGACAGGGAACGTTGGTCGGCCGTTCTAACCTGTCGGTGCCACGCCGAGACGTCGTTAAGGAAAACCGCGTCGTGGGCCTCTACGACGCCGTCGAGTCGTTGTACGTTTGGTGTCCAGCGTGTCGGCGGCGAGTAGCGGACACGTCGTTCACGACTTCGGTCTTTCGCAGTCGACGCGAACTTGCGGAGAGTCGTGGTGCCTCACGTTTTCGGCAGAAACCGCGGCGGAATTTTCCCGTGCGTGCGCGCACGACCTCGGTGCTGTGCCGTCAGCGTAGTGTTGCACAAACTCGTGGCCTACCCAAGGTGCGGTACGTTTGCGGCCGTATCCTCGGTGGGAATTTCGTGAGTAGGGTCGCAAATTCTACGACCTCGGCGGGTTTGAGAGCGACGTAGACTTGTGGCACGCTCAACGTGCCACACGTTTCGGGGCACACCCGCGGTGAAATTTTCTCGAGTACGCTCGTATTAGTGCCCAAGGAGGTCTGGGTACTTATCGCTGCTATTATGTGGGGGTTCTCGTGAGCGGCGTACGCGAAAGCGACCGGGTGTCTGATATGCGGCGGGCTTCGGCCTCGTCAAGCGTGTCCTCGGGTCTGCTCCAGGGGAATCCACGGCAGTCGTCTGCAGCCTCATCCGCTTGATGCGTTAGGGGCTGGTTGTCAGACGGTGCCGTTTTACCACGATATCGAGGTGTGTTCCGTGTCGTCCTCGGGCGATTCAGATGCGAAAGCGCCGAAGACGCGGGCGTGACCCGTCGTCTGGCGGCTTTGCAGTCTCGGCTCCGTTGCTAGTTCCGGCCGGTCCACCGACAGTGCAGCGGGCTTGGGCAACCCGCACGGCGCGACCGAGTCGATGCAACGAAAAAGAGCGAGCATGAACGTGCTTCTTGCCGCACGGCTCCCACTCGTCTTTCGGGAAGGTTGTGCCGTAGCGAGCTCGAACGCCGTCATCTCGGAGTGCAAAATAAGCGTGTTGGGGCGCCTGAAGGTGGCCTCCGCCGCACACAGACTGCGTCCGGCCCGCCGAAGGCGAGGACGGACGCGCAGTCGAACGATTACCTGGTTGATCCTGCCAGTAATCATATGCTTGTCTCAAAGATTAAGCCATGCATGTCTAAGTACATGCCGAAATAAGGCGAAACCGCGAATGGCTCATTAAATCAGTTATGGTTCCTTAGATCGTTTCTTCCTACTTGGATAACTGTGGCAATTCTAGAGCTAATACATGCAGTGAGCCTGGAGCCCTTTGGGTAACGGGTGCTTTTATTAGACCAAGATCGATCGGGTTTCGGCCCGTATTGTGTGGTGACTCTGGATAACTTTGTGCTGATCGCATGGCCACGAGCCGGCGACGTTTCTTTCAAGTGTCTGCCTTATCAACTTTCGATGGTAGGTTACTTGCTTACCATGGTTGTTACGGGTAACGGAGAATCAGGGTTCGATTCCGGAGAGGGAGCCTGAGAAACGGCTACCACATCCAAGGAAGGCAGCAGGCGCGCAAATTACCCACTCCCGGCACGGGGAGGTAGTGACGAAAAATAACAATACGGGACTCTTTTGAGGCCCCGTAATTGAAATGAGTACACTCTAAATCCTTTAACGAGGATCAATTGGAGGGCAAGTCTGGTGCCAGCAGCCGCGGTAATTCCAGCTCCAATAGCGTATACTAAAGCTGCTGCGGTTAAAAAGCTCGTAGTTGGATCTCAGTTCCAGACGAGTAGTGCATCTACCCGATGCGACGGCTCGGACTGAACATCATGCCGGTTCTTTCTTGGTGCACTTCATTGTGTGCCTCGAGATGGCCGGTGCTTTTACTTTGAAAAAATTAGAGTGCTCAACGCAGGCGAGTCGCCTGAATAAACTTGCATGGAATAATAGAACAAGACCTCGTTTCTGTTCTGTTGGTTTTTGGAATACGAGGTAATGATTAAGAGGGACGGACGGGGGCATTCGTATTGCGGCGCTAGAGGTGAAATTCTTGGACCGTCGCAAGACGAACTACTGCGAAAGCATTTGCCAAGAATGTTTTCATTGATCAAGAACGAAAGTCAGAGGTTCGAAGGCGATCAGATACCGCCCTAGTTCTGACCATAAACGATGCCAACCAGCGATCCGCCTGAGTTACTCAAATGACTCGGCGGGCAGCTTCCGGGAAACCAAAGTATTTGGGTTCCGGGGGAAGTATGGTTGCAAAGCTGAAACTTAAAGGAATTGACGGAAGGGCACCACCAGGAGTGGAGCCTGCGGCTTAATTTGACTCAACACGGGAAAACTTACCCGGCCCGGACACTGGGAGGATTGACAGATTGAGAGCTCTTTCTTGATTCGGTGGATGGTGGTGCATGGCCGTTCTTAGTTGGTGGAGCGATTTGTCTGGTTAATTCCGATAACGAACGAGACTCTAGCCTATTAAATAGGTGCGGGGTTCCCAGCACCTTACAACCTTCTTAGAGGGACAAGCGGCTCCTAGCCGCACGAAACAGAGCAATAACAGGTCTGTGATGCCCTTAGATGTCCGGGGCCGCACGCGCGCTACACTGAAGGAAGCAGCGTGTCTTTATCCCTGTCTGAAAAGACTGGGTAACCCGTGGAACTTCTTTCGTGATTGGGATAGGGGCTTGCAATTGTTCCCCTTGAACGAGGAATTCCCAGTAAGCGCGAGTCATAAGCTCGCGTTGATTACGTCCCTGCCCTTTGTACACACCGCCCGTCGCTACTACCGATTGAATGATTTAGTGAGGTCTTCGGACCGATGTCCGGCGCGGCCTTTCGGTTGCGCCGGTCTGTTGGAAAGATGACCAAACTTGATCATTTAGAGGAAGTAAAAGTCGTAACAAGGTTTCCGTAGGTGAACCTGCGGAAGGATCATTAACGGATTGTGAAGGGTGAGCGCCTCAGCTGCGTCTGCGCCCGACACTTTCTGCCGCTGACCCCGTTTGGACGCGGGGTCGGCTTTTCCCCACGGGGCTGCCTGAATGTGGAGCGGCACCCCGTGACAAATTGTTGCGCCCAGCGGACGCCAACACCGCGACCTTGGACGGTCGGCCAGGTGGCGGACGCGGGTACAAACGGCGCAACGCACTCATAGGTCGGCTTTCGACCCGCCACTGCACCGTGGCTCGAAGCGCTCGAAATGCGCGACCCGACCGCTGCGGGACCGCCTAGTACTGTAAACAGGAGCGGCGGAGCGCGAACGGCGAGTCGTGGTTACGTCGGTAGAAGGCGAGGCTGCGCGTTCCCGAAACGCCAGCCGAGTGCCCTCCCGACCGTTCGAGCGTGCAAGAACGAGACCCGACAATCGCGCGGCGACTGCCAAGTACGAGAGGAACGGCACAAGCGTCGGCGGTCGGTCAAGGAACTGGCGATGTGACGGGTCCGCTGTGCACCAGTGCATACCGTCCCGCCGTCCGCGGCAAGCGCCTCCGCGTCCTCGGGTGACGGAGGCTGCCGGTCGGTTCTTGCAGGCGAGGGATCTCGCTGGCACCGGTTCGCGTTGACGCGCGGCCGGTCATGGCACGGCGATGCGACGGCCGAGGTGCGCAGTACTCGATGGAGGAACCGCACGCTCCGATGACCGTCCCGCCCTCCGCGGCGTATGCGTACCGACCGTAATGGTTGCAGCAGCGCCGGCCGGCTTTTGAATTCGCCACACGAAACACGGTGCGAGATCGCGGTTAGGGGAGCGTCGACGTTGCCAGGCGTTTTGCTTGCTGCCGAGGGAAAGGCGGCACGGCCACGTCGCGCTCGTCGCGATTAGCGGGTCTGCGCGCTTTGGGAAGGTGCCGCAACGACTTGCCGAAAGAGGAAGCACGGAAGAACGAGGGACTTGGACGTCCCGACAATTGAACGCACTTGCGGCCAGGCCCTTGCTGGCTTCGTTCTTCCGCCTCGAGTAGGCTCGTACGCGGCTCCGGCGCCGAAAGTGGTCCTTGGCACCGACTTCGGTGGACGTGGGAAGTGCCGCGCAAGTACGGCGC
>NW_027464706.1:42500-57500 GCF_043290135.1 Rhipicephalus microplus
TCATTTTGATGTCGCCCCGGCTGACGCGGTTTTCGTTTTTCCGTGCCGCCCCGGCTGACGCAGTTTTTGCGCCGCCCCGGCTGACGCGGTTTTTGCGCCGCCCCGGCTGACGCGGTTTTCGCGCCGCCCCGGCTGACGCGGTTTTCGCGCCGCCCCGGCTGACGCGGTTCGGACTTTGCACTTTTTGGCTCACCCCGGCTGGCGGCCCACTCACTCGATCGCCAGGTCTGTTTGCCCCGGTGGTTCCACCGCCAGGCTTAAGCGCGAACTTTTTTTGTTTGTTTTCTTTTGATTAAGCGCAAGCTTTTTTCTTTGTTTTCTTTTGATTAAGCGCGGGCTTTTTTCTTTGTTTTTTTTTTTTATTTCGCCCCGGCAGACGCGGTTTTTGCGCCGCCCCGGCTGACGCGGTTTTTGCCGCCCCGGCTGACGCAGTTCGGACTTAGCACTTTTCGGCTGTGCCTGGCTGGCGGCCCACTCACTCGATCGCCATGTCTGTTTGCCACAGTTTTCCCGGTGGTGCCGCACCCGGGCTCGCCCCGGCTGACGCAGTTTTCGCGCCGCCCCGGCTGACGCGGTTTCGTGCCGCCCCGGCAGACGCGGTTTTCGCGCCGCCCCGGCTGACGCGGTTTCGTGCCGCCCCGGCAGACGCAGTTCGGACTTAGCACTTTTCGGCTGTGCCTGGCTGGCGGCCCACTCACTCGATCGCCATGTCTGTTTGCCACAGTTTTCCCGGTGGTGCCGCACCCGGGCTCGCCCCGGCTGACGCAGTTTTCGCGCCGCCCCGGCTGACGCGGTTTCGTGCCGCCCCGGCAGACGCGGTTTTCGCGCCGCCCCGGCTGACGCGGTTTCGTGCCGCCCCGGCAGACGCAGTTCGGACTTAGCACTTTTCGGCTGTGCCTGGCTGGCGGCCCACTCACTCAATCGCCATGTCTGTTTGCCACAGTTTTCCCGGTGGTGCCGCACCCGGGCTCGCCCCGGCTGACGCAGTTTTCGCGCCGCCCCGGCTGACGCGGTTTCGTGCCGCCCCGGCAGACGCGGTTTTCGCGCCGCCCCGGCTGACGCGGTTTCGTGCCGCCCCGGCAGACGCAGTTCGGACTTAGCACTTTTCGGCTGTGCCTGGCTGGCGGCCCACTCACTCGATCGCCATGTCTGTTTGCCACAGTTTTCCCGGTGGTGCCGCACCCGGGCTCGCCCCGGCAGACGCGTTTTTTTTTTCTTTCGCCCCGGCTGACGCAGTTTTCGCGCCGCCCCGGCTGACGCGGTTTCGTGCCGCCCCGGCAGACGCGGTTTTTTGCGCCGCCCCGGCTGACGCGGTTTTTGCCGCCCCGGCTGACGCAGTTCGGACTTAGCACTTTTCGGCTGTGCCTGGCTGGCGGCCCACTCACTCGATCGCCATGTCTGTTTGCCACAGTTTTCCCGGTGGTGCCGCACCCGGGCTCGCCCCGGCTGACGCAGTTTTCGCGCCGCCCCGGCTGACGCGGTTTCGTGCCGCCCCGGCAGACGCGGTTTTCGCGCCGCCCCGGCTGACGCGGTTTCGTGCCGCCCCGGCAGACGCAGTTCGGACTTAGCACTTTTCGGCTGTGCCTGGCTGGCGGCCCACTCACTCGATCGCCATGTCTGTTTGCCACAGTTTTCCCGGTGGTGCCGCACCCGGGCTCGCCCCGGCTGACGCAGTTTTCGCGCCGCCCCGGCTGACGCGGTTTCGTGCCGCCCCGGCAGACGCGGTTTTCGCGCCGCCCCGGCTGACGCGGTTTCGTGCCGCCCCGGCAGACGCAGTTCGGACTTAGCACTTTTCGGCTGTGCCTGGCTGGCGGCCCACTCACTCGATCGCCATGTCTGTTTGCCACAGTTTTCCCGGTGGTGCCGCACCCGGGCTCGCCCCGGCAGACGCGTTTTTTTTTTTCTTTCGCCCCGGCTGACGCAGTTTTCGCGCCGCCCCGGCTGACGCGGTTTCGTGCCGCCCCGGCAGACGCGGTTTTTTTGCGCCGCCCCGGCTGACGCGGTTTTTGCCGCCCCGGCTGACGCAGTTCGGACTTGGCACTTTTTGGCTGAGCCTGGCTGGTGGCCCACTCACTCGATCGCCATGTCTGTTAGCCACAGTTTTCCCGGTGGTGCCGCACCCGGGCTCGCCCCGGCTGACGCAGTTTTCGCGCCGCCCCGGCAGACGCGGTTTTCGCGCCGCCCCGGCTGACGCGGTTTTTGCCGCCCCGGCTGACGCAGTTCGGACTTGGCACTTTTTGGGCTGAGCCTGGCTGGCGGCCCACTCACTCGATCGCCATGTCTGTTTGCCACAGTCTTCCCGGTGGTGCCGCACCCGGGCTCGCCCCGGCAGACGCGTTTTTTTTTTCTTTCGCCCCGGCAGACGTGGTTCCCCCCCCCCCCCTTTTCGCTCGCCCCGGCTGACGAGGTTTTCGCGCCGCCCCGGCTGACGCAGTTTTCGCGCCGCCCCGGCTGACGCGGTTTCGTGCCGCCCCGGCTGACGCGGTTTTCGCGCCGCCCCGGCTGACGCGGTTTTTGCGTCGCCCCGGCTGACACGGTTCGGACTTTGCACTTTTCGGCTGTGCCTGGCTGGCGGCCCACTCACTCGATCGCCATGTCTGTTTGCCACAGTTTTCCCGGTGGTGCCGCACCCGGGCTCGCCCCGGCTGACGCAGTTTTCGCGCCGCCCCGGCTGACGCGGTTTCGTGCCGCCCCGGCAGACGCGGTTTTCGCGCCGCCCCGGCTGACGCGGTTTCGTGCCGCCCCGGCAGACGCAGTTCGGACTTAGCACTTTTCGGCTGTGCCTGGCTGGCGGCCCACTCACTCGATCGCCATGTCTGTTTGCCACAGTTTTCCCGGTGGTGCCGCACCCGGGCTCGCCCCGGCAGACGCGTTTTTTTTTTTTTCTTTCGCCCCGGCTGACGCAGTTTTCGCGCCGCCCCGGCTGACGCGGTTTCGTGCCGCCCCGGCAGACGCGGTTTTTTGCGCCGCCCCGGCTGACGCGGTTTTTGCCGCCCCGGCTGACGCAGTTCGGACTTAGCACTTTTCGGCTGTGCCTGGCTGGCGGCCCACTCACTCGATCGCCATGTCTGTTTGCCACAGTTTTCCCGGTGGTGCCGCACCCGGGCTCGCCCCGGCTGACGCAGTTTTCGCGCCGCCCCGGCTGACGCGGTTTCGTGCCGCCCCGGCAGACGCGGTTTTCGCGCCGCCCCGGCTGACGCGGTTTCGTGCCGCCCCGGCAGACGCAGTTCGGACTTAGCACTTTTCGGCTGTGCCTGGCTGGCGGCCCACTCACTCGATCGCCATGTCTGTTTGCCACAGTTTTCCCGGTGGTGCCGCACCCGGGCTCGCCCCGGCTGACGCAGTTTTCGCGCCGCCCCGGCTGACGCGGTTTCGTGCCGCCCCGGCAGACGCGGTTTTCGCGCCGCCCCGGCTGACGCGGTTTCGTGCCGCCCCGGCAGACGCAGTTCGGACTTAGCACTTTTCGGCTGTGCCTGGCTGGCGGCCCACTCACTCGATCGCCATGTCTGTTTGCCACAGTTTTCCCGGTGGTGCCGCACCCGGGCTCGCCCCGGCAGACGCGTTTTTTTTTTTCTTTCGCCCCGGCTGACGCAGTTTTCGCGCCGCCCCGGCTGACGCGGTTTCGTGCCGCCCCGGCAGACGCGGTTTTTTTGCGCCGCCCCGGCTGACGCGGTTTTTGCCGCCCCGGCTGACGCAGTTCGGACTTGGCACTTTTTGGCTGAGCCTGGCTGGTGGCCCACTCACTCGATCGCCATGTCTGTTAGCCACAGTTTTCCCGGTGGTGCCGCACCCGGGCTCGCCCCGGCTGACGCAGTTTTCGCGCCGCCCCGGCAGACGCGGTTTTCGCGCCGCCCCGGCTGACGCGGTTTTTGCCGCCCCGGCTGACGCAGTTCGGACTTGGCACTTTTTGGGCTGAGCCTGGCTGGCGGCCCACTCACTCGATCGCCATGTCTGTTTGCCACAGTCTTCCCGGTGGTGCCGCACCCGGGCTCGCCCCGGCAGACGCGTTTTTTTTTTCTTTCGCCCCGGCAGACGTGGTTCCCCCCCCCCCCCTTTTCGCTCGCCCCGGCTGACGAGGTTTTCGCGCCGCCCCGGCTGACGCAGTTTTCGCGCCGCCCCGGCTGACGCGGTTTCGTGCCGCCCCGGCTGACGCGGTTTTCGCGCCGCCCCGGCTGACGCGGTTTTTGCGTCGCCCCGGCTGACACGGTTCGGACTTTGCACTTTTCGGCTGTGCCTGGCTGGCGGCCCACTCACTCGATCGCCATGTCTGTTTGCCACAGTTTTCCCGGTGGTGCCGCACCCGGGCTTGCCCCGGCAGACGCGTTTTTTTTTTTTCTTTTCGCCCCGGCTGACGCAGTTTTCGCCCCGCCCCGGCTGACGCGGTTTCGTGCCGCCCCGGCAGACGCGGTTTTTTGCGCCGCCCCGGCTGACGCGGTTTTTGCCGCCCCGGCTGACGCAGTTCGGACTTTGCACTTTTTGGCTGAGCCTGGCTGGCGGCCCACTCACTCGATCGCCATGTCTGTTTGCCACAGTTTTCCCGGTGGTGCCGCACCCGGGCTCGCCCCGGCA
Organism: Rhipicephalus microplus; assembly: GCF_043290135.1. Classification (NCBI taxonomy): domain Eukaryota; kingdom Metazoa; phylum Arthropoda; class Arachnida; order Ixodida; family Ixodidae; genus Rhipicephalus; species Rhipicephalus microplus. The sequence goes on from NW_027464706.1 coordinate 47,070, forward strand.
GACGCGTTTTTTTTTTTCCTTCGCCCCGGCAGACGTGGTTCCCCCCCCCCCCTCCGTCTTTCTTTTTGTTTTTTTTTTTCGCCGCGGCTGAAGAGGATTTTTCGGTGCCTCGACGCCCCGGTAGTCGCGGTTTTTCCGTTTCCGCACGGCCCCGGCTGACGCTGCTCGGTCACAGTCGCCTTTTGTGAGGATTGCAGACTTCTTGAGCGCGGGTGTTTTTTTTTTGTTGTTGTTGTTGTTTTATTACGCATTCGCTCCAGCAGACGCTGTTTAGACTTTTTGTTTCCTCTTTTATCCTGCGACGAGGTGACGAGGTTTATTCGGTGCCCCGCCGCCCCGGCTGAAGTGATTTTTCCTGTCCCGTGCCGCCCCGGCTGACGCGGTTGGGACTTCGCGTTTGTTCGGCCGCCACGGGTTTTGGCGCACTCGCTCGGTTGCTTGTTGTTGCCACTTGTTGCGAACCCAGGTTTCTTGAGCGAGCGCGGGCGTTTTTTCTTCCTTTCTTTCTTTGTTCTATGTGTTAGCGAATCGGCCTTTAATATCACACGAGGACTCACAACCAACAATTTTCAGTTTGAAGTGTAAAAAATCTGCAGGTGTTGACGTAACTGACTTGCCCCGTACCCTTGAGTACATCCATGAAGTTCTCGTAGTACTACTAAATCGCATTATTCCAAGTGGAGAAATTCCCATAAACTTGCAAACCTCTACACGAAAATCGGTGCGCGTGATAAAGTTGAAAATTATCGTCCGATATCAAATGTGCCTTCTATAACACAAATTCTAGGAAAAAAAAAAAAACACTTGTTCGCCGTTTTCTGCGCCGTGACTGGCAGCACTCCGGCGAAGCGAAACGGGGTCGATTCGAGCACGATATCGGCGTCTTTCGACGTGCTCGCCGGCGACCGTCGCACGAGTACGTCGCACGAGCGCGTCTGCCGGGGCGCCGTTTGCGAAGCCGACGCAAAAGTGGGAACCGCCGCTCGGATGATCGCCGCTTTCGGCAGAGTGAGTGTTGGCACTCCGGGGAAGCGAAACAGCGTGAATGCGCCCACGAAATCGGCGTATTTTGAAGTGCCCGCCGGCGACCGTCGCACGAGTACGGTAAACCGCGTCAGCCGGGGCGTAGTTCGGGACGCCGACGAAAAAGTGGGAAGCGCAACTCGGATCTTCGCCGTTTTTGCAGGAGTGAGTGGCGGCCCTCCTGCGAGACCAAGAAGCATCGATTCGTGCACGAATTCGGCGCCTTTCGACGTGATCGCCGGCGACCGTCGCTCGAGTAGGGCAAACCGCGTCTGCCGGGGCGGGCTTCGGGACGCCGATGCGAAAGTGGGAAACGCTGCTCGGATGTTCGCCGTTTTTGGCCGAGTGAGTGCTGGCACTCGGGCGAAGCCAAACGGGGCCGATTACGGCACGATATCGGCGTCTTTCGACGTGCCCGGCGGCGACCGTCGCACGAGTACGGTAAACCGCGTCAGCCCGGGCGGAGTTCGGGACGCCGATGCGAAAGTGGAGAACGCCGCTCGGATCTTCGCCGTTTTTGGAGGAGTGAGTGGCGGCACTCCGGAGAAGCCAAGGAGCGCCAATTAGCGCACGATATCGGCGTCTTTCGACGCGCTCGCCGGCGACCGTCGAACGAGTAGGGCAAACCGCGTCTGCCGGGGCGGGGTTTACGACGCCGACGCAAAAGTGGGAACCGCCGCTCGGATGTTGGCCGTTTTTGGCAGAGTGAGTGCTGGCACACCGGCGACGCGAAAGAGCGCGAAAGCGCCCACGAAAGTGGCGTATTTGGACGTGCTTGACGGCGACCGCTGCAGGAGTACGAAAAACCACGTCAGCCGGGGCGAGCGACCCACGGCGGTCTGGGTGCTTATCGCTGCTATTATAGGGGCACCCCGGCAGACGCAGAAAAAAAAAATTTTTTTCGACCTTCTTTTTTGCTGGTCGAGCTCGGGTAACCCAGGTCGCAATGGGAGCCGCGCACGAAAGCGGCGTCGCGAGACGCGTTCGCGGTCGCTAGTCGCACGAGCTCGGCAACCGCGTCAGCCGGCGCGGAGTTCGGGATGCCGACGGCTAAGTGGGTACCGCTGCTCGGATGTTCGCCGTTTTTGGCCGAGTGAGTGCTGGCACTCCGGCGAAGCGAAACGGGGCCGATTCGGGCACGATATCGGCGTATTTCGACGTGCTCGCCGGCGACCGTCGCACGAGTACGGCAAAGCGCGTCTGCCGGGGCGAGGTTTGCGATGCCGACGAAAAAGTGGGAAGCGCCGCTCGGATCTTCGCCGTTTTTGCAGGAGTGAGTGGCGGCCCTCCTGCGAGACCAAGAAGCATCGACTCGCGCACGATATCGGTGTCTTTCGACGTGCCCGCCGGCCACCGCCGCACGAGTACGGCAAACCGCGTATGCCGGGGCGGGGTTGGCGACGCCGACGCAAAAGTGGGAACCGCCACTAGGATGTTCGCCGTTTTTGGCAGAGTGAGTGCTGGCACACCGGCGACGCGAAAGAGCGCGAAAGCGCCCACGAAAGTGGCGTATTTGGACGTGCTTGACGGCGACCGCTGCAGGAGTACGAAAAACCACGTCAGCCGGGGCGAGCGACCCACGGCGGTCTGGGTGCTTATCGCTGCTATTATAGGGGCACCCCGGCAGACGCAGAAAAAAAAAATTTTTTTTCGACCTTCTTTTTTGCTGGTCGAGCTCGGGTAACCCAGGTCGCAATGGGAGCCGCGCACGAAAGCGGCGTCGCGAGACGCGTTCGCGGTCGCTAGTCGCACGAGCTCGGCAACCGCGTCAGCCGGCGCGGAGTTCGGGATGCCGACGGCTAAGTGGGTACCGCTGCTCGGATGTTCGCCGTTTTTGGCCGAGTGAGTGCTGGCACTCCGGCGAAGCGAAACGGGGCCGATTCGGGCACGATATCGGCGTATTTCGACGTGCTCGCCGGCGACCGTCGCACGAGTACGGCAAAGCGCGTCTGCCGGGGCGAGGTTTGCGATGCCGACGAAAAAGTGGGAAGCGCCGCTCGGATCTTCGCCGTTTTTGCAGGAGTGAGTGGCGGCCCTCCTGCGAGACCAAGAAGCATCGACTCGCGCACGATATCGGTGTCTTTCGACGTGCCCGCCGGCCACCGCCGCACGAGTACGGCAAACCGCGTATGCCGGGGCGGGGTTGGCGACGCCGACGCAAAAGTGGGAACCGCCACTAGGATGTTCGCCGTTTTTGGCAGAGTGAGTGCTGGCACTCCGGCGAAGCGAAAGAGCGCGAATGCGCCCACGAAAGTGGCGTGTTTGGACGTGCTTGACGACGACCACCGCAGGAAAACGAAAAACCACGTCAGCCGGGGCGAGCGACCCATGGCGGTCTGGGTGCTTATCGCTGCTATTATAGGGGCACCCCGGCAGACGCAAAAAAAAAAAAAATTTTTTTTCGACATTCTTTCTTGCTCGTCGACCTCGGGTGACCCAGGTCGCAGTGGGAGCCGCGCACGAAAGCGGCGTCGCGAGACGGCTTCGCGGTCGCTAGTCGCACGAGCTCGGCAACCGCGTCTGCCGGGGCGGAGTTCGGGACGCCGACGGCTAAGTGGGAACCGCCGCTCGGATGTTCGCCGTTTGTGGCCGAGTGAGTGCTGGCACTCCGGCGAAGCCAAACGGGGCCGATTCCGGCACGATATCGGCGTCTTTCTACGTGCTCGCCGGCGACCGTCGCACGAGTACGGCAAAGTGCGTCTGCCGGGGCGGGGTTTGCGACGCGTACGCAATAGTGAGAACCGTCGCTCGGATGTTCGTCGTCTTTCGCCGAGCCAGTGCTGGCACTCCGGCGAAGCCGAACGGAGCCGATTCGGGCACGATATCGGCGTCTTTCCACGTGCTCGCCGGCGACCGTCGCACGAGTACGGTAAACCGCGTCAGCCGGGGCGGAGTTCGGGACGCCGATGCGAAAGTGGGAAGCGCCGCTCGGATCTTCGCCGTTTTTGGAGGAGTCAGTGGCGGCACTCCGGTGAAGCCAAGGTGCGCCAATTCGCGCACGATATCGGCGTCTTTCGACGTGCCCGCCGGCCACCGTCGCACGAGTACGGCAAACCTCGTCTGCCGGGGCGGGGTTTGCGACGCCGACGCAAAAGTGGGAACCGCCGCTCGGATGTTCGCCGTTTTTGGCAGAGTGAGTGCTGGCACTCCGGCGAAGCGAAAGAGCGTGAATGCGCCCACGAAAGTAGCGTATTTGGACGTGCTTGACGGCGACCGCCGCAGGAGTACGAAAAACCACGTCAGCCGGGGCGAGCGACCCACGGCGGTCTGGGTGCTTATCGCTGCTATTATAGGGGCACCCCGGCAGACGCAGAAAGAAAAAAAAAAAAATGGGGACATGGCGTGCGTCACCGTGCGGCTTCGCAGCGTTGCCGAAGTCGCCGAGCCCTTCGACTGAGCCGAACGGCGGACAGGGAACGTTGGTCGGCCGTTCTAACCTGTCGGTGCCACGCCGAGACGTCGTTAAGGAAAACCGCGTCGTGGGCCTCTACGACGCCGTCGAGTCGTTGTACGTTTGGTGTCCAGCGTGTCGGCGGCGAGTAGCGGACACGTCGTTCACGACTTCGGTCTTTCGCAGTCGACGCGAACTTGCGGAGAGTCGTGGTGCCTCACGTTTTCGGCAGAAACCGCGGCGGAATTTTCCCGTGCGTGCGCGCACGACCTCGGTGCTGTGCCGTCAGCGTAGTGTTGCACAAACTCGTGGCCTACCCAAGGTGCGGTACGTTTGCGGCCGTATCCTCGGTGGGAATTTCGTGAGTAGGGTCGCAAATTCTACGACCTCGGCGGGTTTGAGAGCGACGTAGACTTGTGGCACGCTCAACGTGCCACACGTTTCGGGGCACACCCGCGGTGAAATTTTCTCGAGTACGCTCGTATTAGTGCCCAAGGAGGTCTGGGTACTTATCGCTGCTATTATGTGGGGGTTCTCGTGAGCGGCGTACGCGAAAGCGACCGGGTGTCTGATATGCGGCGGGCTTCGGCCTCGTCAAGCGTGTCCTCGGGTCTGCTCCAGGGGAATCCACGGCAGTCGTCTGCAGCCTCATCCGCTTGATGCGTTAGGGGCTGGTTGTCGGACGGTGCCGTTTTACCACGATATCGAGGTGTGTTCCGTGTCGTCCTCGGGCGATTCAGATGCGAAAGCGCCGAAGACGCGGGCGTGACCCGTCGTCTGGCGGCTTTGCAGTCTCGGCTCCGTTGCTAGTTCCGGCCGGTCCACCGACAGTGCAGCGGGCTTGGGCAACCCGCACGGCGCGACCGAGTCGATGCAACGAAAAAGAGCGAGCATGAACGTGCTTCTTGCCGCACGGCTCCTACTCGTCTTTCGGGAAGGTTGTGCCGTAGCGAGCTCGAACGCCGTCATCTCGGAGTGCAAAATAAGCGTGTTGGGGCGCCTGAAGGTGGCCTCCGCCGCACACAGACTGCGTCCGGCCCGCCGAAGGCGAGGACGGACGCGCAGTCGAACGATTACCTGGTTGATCCTGCCAGTAATCATATGCTTGTCTCAAAGATTAAGCCATGCATGTCTAAGTACATGCCGAAATAAGGCGAAACCGCGAATGGCTCATTAAATCAGTTATGGTTCCTTAGATCGTTTCTTCCTACTTGGATAACTGTGGCAATTCTAGAGCTAATACATGCAGTGAGCCTGGAGCCCTTTGGGTAACGGGTGCTTTTATTAGACCAAGATCGATCGGGTTTCGGCCCGTATTGTGTGGTGACTCTGGATAACTTTGTGCTGATCGCATGGCCACGAGCCGGCGACGTTTCTTTCAAGTGTCTGCCTTATCAACTTTCGATGGTAGGTTACTTGCTTACCATGGTTGTTACGGGTAACGGAGAATCAGGGTTCGATTCCGGAGAGGGAGCCTGAGAAACGGCTACCACATCCAAGGAAGGCAGCAGGCGCGCAAATTACCCACTCCCGGCACGGGGAGGTAGTGACGAAAAATAACAATACGGGACTCTTTTGAGGCCCCGTAATTGAAATGAGTACACTCTAAATCCTTTAACGAGGATCAATTGGAGGGCAAGTCTGGTGCCAGCAGCCGCGGTAATTCCAGCTCCAATAGCGTATACTAAAGCTGCTGCGGTTAAAAAGCTCGTAGTTGGATCTCAGTTCCAGACGAGTAGTGCATCTACCCGATGCGACGGCTCGGACTGAACATCATGCCGGTTCTTTCTTGGTGCACTTCATTGTGTGCCTCGAGATGGCCGGTGCTTTTACTTTGAAAAAATTAGAGTGCTCAACGCAGGCGAGTCGCCTGAATAAACTTGCATGGAATATTAGAACAAGACCTCGTTTCTGTTCTGTTGGTTTTTGGAATACGAGGTAATGATTAAGAGGGACGGACGGGGGCATTCGTATTGCGGCGCTAGAGGTGAAATTCTTGGACCGTCGCAAGACGAACTACTGCGAAAGCATTTGCCAAGAATGTTTTCATTGATCAAGAACGAAAGTCAGAGGTTCGAAGGCGATCAGATACCGCCCTAGTTCTGACCATAAACGATGCCAACCAGCGATCCGCCTGAGTTACTCAAATGACTCGGCGGGCAGCTTCCGGGAAACCAAAGTATTTGGGTTCCGGGGGAAGTATGGTTGCAAAGCTGAAACTTAAAGGAATTGACGGAAGGGCACCACCAGGAGTGGAGCCTGCGGCTTAATTTGACTCAACACGGGAAAACTTACCCGGCCCGGACACTGGGAGGATTGACAGATTGAGAGCTCTTTCTTGATTCGGTGGATGGTGGTGCATGGCCGTTCTTAGTTGGTGGAGCGATTTGTCTGGTTAATTCCGATAACGAACGAGACTCTAGCCTATTAAATAGGTGCGGGGTTCCCAGCACCTTACAACCTTCTTAGAGGGACAAGCGGCTCCTAGCCGCACGAAACAGAGCAATAACAGGTCTGTGATGCCCTTAGATGTCCGGGGCCGCACGCGCGCTACACTGAAGGAAGCAGCGTGTCTTTATCCCTGTCTGAAAAGACTGGGTAACCCGTGGAACTTCTTTCGTGATTGGGATAGGGGCTTGCAATTGTTCCCCTTGAACGAGGAATTCCCAGTAAGCGCGAGTCATAAGCTCGCGTTGATTACGTCCCTGCCCTTTGTACACACCGCCCGTCGCTACTACCGATTGAATGATTTAGTGAGGTCTTCGGACCGATGTCCGGCGCGGCCTTTCGGTTGCGCCGGTCTGTTGGAAAGATGACCAAACTTGATCATTTTAGAGGAAGTAAAAGTCGTAACAAGGTTTCCGTAGGTGAACCTGCGGAAGGATCATTAACGGATTGTGAAGGGTGAGCGCCTCAGCTGCGTCTGCGCCCGACACTTTCTGCCGCTGACCCCGTTTGGACGCGGGGTCGGCTTTTCCCCCACGGGGCTGCCTGAATGTGGAGCGGCACCCCGTGACAAATTGTTGCGCCCAGCGGACGCCAACACCGCGACCTTGGACGGTCGGCCAGGTGGCGGACGCGGGTACAACGGCGCAACGCACTCATAGGTCGGCTTTCGACCCGCCACTGCACCCGTGGCTCGAAGCGCTCGAAATGCGCGACCCGACCGCTGCGGGACCGCCTAGTACTGTAAACAGGAGCGGCGGAGCGCGAACGGCGAGTCGTGGTTACGTCGGTAGAAGGCGAGGGCTGCGCGTTCCCGAAACGCCAGCCGAGTGCCCTCCCGACCGTTCGAGCGTGCAAGAACGAGACCCGACAATCGCGCGGCGACTGCCAAGTACGAGAGGAACGGCACAAGCGTCGGCGGTCGGTCAAGGAACTGGCGATGTGACGGGTCCGCTGTGCACCAGTGCATACCGTCCCGCCGTCCGCGGCAAGCGCCTCAGCGTCCTCGGTGTGACGGAGGCTGCCGGTCGGTTCTTGCAGGCGAGGGATCTCGCTGGCACCGGTTCGCGTTGACGCGCGGCCGGTCATGGCACGGCGATGCGACGGCCGAGGTGCGCAGTACTCGATGGAGGAACCGCACGCTCCGATGACCGTCCCGCCCTCCGCGGCGTATGCGTACCGACCGTAATGGTTGCAGCAGCGCCGGCCGGCTTTTGAATTCGCCACACGAAACACGGTGCGAGATCGCGGTTAGGGGAGCGTCGACGTTGCCAGGCGTTTTGCTTGCTGCCGAGGGAAAGGCGGCACGGCCACGTCGCGCTCGTCGCGATTAGCGGGTCTGCGCGCTTTGGGAAGGTGCCGCAACGACTTGCCGAAAGAGGAAGCACGGAAGAACGAGGGACTTGGACGTCCCGACAATTGAACGCACTTGCGGCCAGGCCCTTGCTGGCTTCGTTCTTCCGCCTCGAGTAGGCTCGTACGCGGCTCCGGCGCCGAAAGTGGTCCTTGGCACCGACTTCGGTGGACGTGGGAAGTGCCGCGCAAGTACGGCGCGCCTGGCTCCACCTGTTGGCTAAAGTAGGCAGCCGGATCGGCATTTTGGTGTGCGGTGGCAAACCGTGGATGCGAAAAAAGCTTGTGCGATTTCGTGGAACAAAAAGCGGGGGTCCCCCTTTTTATGCGGAGGAGACCGACCCGCCTGCCGTGGTGAACCGCGACGCCACGGTAAAAACGGGAGAGGCTTGTCGATGGGACCGTGCATCCCGCGCTCCACGGAGGCCGGGAGGCGGCCGCCCGAGGAAATGTGTAGCCGTCGAGGCCCGCATCTGCGTGCACTCTTATCCAAATGGGTGTACCGCAGGCATTTTCTGGTTAGGTGGGCCAATGAGAGCGAGCACACAACGATACCTACGGGTCCGGCTTGGAGAACCGGCTTCGACGCCTCCCGAGTATTTATAGAGGGGTGGACCACGAAAGCACTCGCAAGTAGCGAAAGCGAAACGCCGTCCGAAACACACCGTTTGCTCGATTTGCGGCAGCCGAAAAAGGCGCGGCAGAGTTTTGGAGTCCAAGCGTGCGCTGAAAAGCGCCCTTCTTGGCCACTGTTTGGCCGAGTGCCAGAAACGTTTGGTTTTGACTGTACGGAATTGAACAAACACTTTTTCACGACTCTAAGCGGTGGATCACTCGGTTCTCGGGTCGATGAAGAACGCAGCCAGCTGCGAGACTTGGTGTGAATTGCAGGACACACTGAGCACTGATTCTTTGAACGCACATTGCGGCCTTGGGTCTTCCCTTGGCTTCGTCTGTCTGAGGGTCGGATCACATATCAAGAGAGCCTTCGGCGCACAAGGGAACGTGAGCCGTCGACTCGTTTTGACCGCGTCGGCAACACGGACAGCACGCTGAACACCTCACAGCGAGCGCCAACAGCGGCCACTCAAGGGCGAGACGGTGGCGACCGTCGTGCCAGAGCCCAACCGAAACGGGGGCGACCGACTGCATTGAGGATGTGGCACCTCGTTGAGACCGCCGCAGGACTTCGAGTCGGAAGGAAGCCTGCAGGGAAAGTGCGGTCGAGGTTGCGTACTCCTCTCTGCGACCGGGCGCGCAAGAGCTGCGAGAGCCACGGACGCGCAACTTTAACGCACGGTAAACACGAGGAGCGAAAGCCGGCCAGCAAAGCTTCTCCAGCCGTGCGCAAAGTGCGCGAGATCGCAGCCTTGCGTTGCGCTTGTTGCCCTCGAAGTAAGCAGGGTGTCCCGTAGACCGGGCGCTCGAACACGCTGCGGGGCCGTGCCTCCTCCAGGCTTTGCCGCGCGAACAGGGAACGTTCGCGCGCAAAGCGCAGGGAGGTGAGGAGGCTGCGCCCGACGTTTGCGGTTCGCTGCGTACGCGGTTGATGCGGAGAGCACGGCGCGACGACTTGCCGCGAAGCGGAAAAAGTCTCCCGCACGAGTTGGCGAAACGTTGGCGAAGCTTAAGGCGTTCTCGTCGTAGTCCGCCGTCGGTCTAAGTGCTTCGCAGTTCCCGTCCCGTTCAAAAAACTGGGCCACTCCAGTTGGGGCGGGGGCGACGCTACACGAGACGATGCCTCTCGCCAGGCTGCGTGGCTGCCCTTGCGGCGGCGGCGACTGGCCTCGGCGGTGTTTGGGCTTTCGACACGGTCGTTTATCACGCAACTGCTCGGACGACGCACGCGCGCAGCGGAATGCCGCTTGCCAGCCTTGTGAAGATGTGACCCTGTACAGGGTTGCGGGCGCACTTGGTAGGGCGTCGTACTCGGTTCGCGATGGGTTTACGAACGTGTCCCGTCACTTCCACGTCACACCGGTTGTGCGCCGCACGCGTGCAGCGGGGAAGCCGATTGCCAGCCTTGTGAAGAAGTGGCCCTGTACAGGGTTGCGGGCGCACTTGGTAGGGCGAGCGCACGCGGTCGTGCAGGAAGTTGATGGAAGCGAATGTATCCGCTGTCGACCTCAGATCAGGCGAGACAACCCGCTGAATTTAAGCATATCACTAAGCGGAGGAAAAGAAACCAACAGGGATTCCCCGAGTAGCTGCGAGCGAAA
>NW_027464706.1:62500-75000 GCF_043290135.1 Rhipicephalus microplus
AGAAAAAGCTTTCAAAGTGTCGTAGCACGATGCACACTGCTGTTCGTGTGGAACAAACGTGACTACCGTGCTGTACGGTGGAGTTCTGTGCGCAAAAGCGGCGCGTGTGTTTCTAAGCACCACAGCGTTGTGTCAAAAAAGAGGTGCCTGAGAGAAACGCATGCGACTGCCGTGCTTTGCGGCATAGCACCGTGCGCAAAAACGGTGCGCATGCAAGAGGTGTCAGAGCAAGCGAACTTGTGCCACGAGCAACAGGTCACTAAAAGCCTATAGATGACGGTGTTGGAGGAAAAGAAAAATATCGAGAAAGCACTGCGGTGTGCCGTGCGTAGGGACGGGCGCGCGTGCCACATGCCGCCGAAATATGGGTGTCGGAGAAAACAGAGTGCCGCGCGTAACGAGGGGCGCGCGTGTTACAGAGAGATATGCCCAAACGCATGAAAGTGTACGCAGGTGTCCTAAGGCAGTTTTTTTTTTTTTTTCCTCATTTTGATGTCGCCCCGGCTGACGCGGTTTTCGTTTTTCCGTGCCGCCCCGGCTGACGCAGTTTTTGCGCCGCCCCGGCTGACGCGGTTTTTGCGCCGCCCCGGCTGACGCGGTTTTCGCGCCGCCCCGGCTGACGCGGTTTTCGCGCCGCCCCGGCTGACGCGGTTCGGACTTTGCACTTTTTGGCTGTGCCTGGCTGGCGGCCCACTCACTCGATCGCCAGGTCTGTTTGCCCCGGTGGTTCCACCGCCAGGCTTAAGCGCGAACTTTTTTTGTTTGTTTTCTTTTGATTAAGCGCAAGCTTTTTTCTTTGTTTTCTTTTGATTAAGCGCGGGCTTTTTTCTTTGTTTTTTTTTTTCTTTCGCCCCGGCTGACGCAGTTTTCGCGCCGCCCCGGCTGACGCGGTTTCGTGCCGCCCCGGCAGACGCGGTTTTTTGCGCCGCCCCGGCTGACGCGGTTTTTGCCGCCCCGGCTGACGCAGTTCGGACTTAGCACTTTTCGGCTGTGCCTGGCTGGCGGCCCACTCACTCGATCGCCATGTCTGTTTGCCACAGTTTTCCCGGTGGTGCCGCACCCGGGCTCGCCCCGGCTGACGCAGTTTTCGCGCCGCCCCGGCTGACGCGGTTTCGTGCCGCCCCGGCAGACGCGGTTTTCGCGCCGCCCCGGCTGACGCGGTTTCGTGCCGCCCCGGCAGACGCAGTTCGGACTTAGCACTTTTCGGCTGTGCCTGGCTGGCGGCCCACTCACTCGATCGCCATGTCTGTTTGCCACAGTTTTCCCGGTGGTGCCGCACCCGGGCTCGCCCCGGCTGACGCAGTTTTCGCGCCGCCCCGGCTGACGCGGTTTCGTGCCGCCCCGGCAGACGCGGTTTTCGCGCCGCCCCGGCTGACGCGGTTTCGTGCCGCCCCGGCAGACGCAGTTCGGACTTAGCACTTTTCGGCTGTGCCTGGCTGGCGGCCCACTCACTCGATCGCCATGTCTGTTTGCCACAGTTTTCCCGGTGGTGCCGCACCCGGGCTCGCCCCGGCAGACGCGTTTTTTTTTTTCTTTCGCCCCGGCTGACGCAGTTTTCGCGCCGCCCCGGCTGACGCGGTTTCGTGCCGCCCCGGCAGACGCGGTTTTTTTGCACCGCCCCGGCTGACGCGGTTTTTGCCGCCCCGGCTGACGCAGTTCGGACTTGGCACTTTTTGGCTGAGCCTGGCTGGTGGCCCACTCACTCGATCGCCATGTCTGTTAGCCACAGTTTTCCCGGTGGTGCCGCACCCGGGCTCGCCCCGGCTGACGCAGTTTTCGCGCCGCCCCGGCAGACGCGGTTTTCGCGCCGCCCCGGCTGACGCGGTTTTTGCCGCCCCGGCTGACGCAGTTCGGACTTGGCACTTTTTGGGCTGAGCCTGGCTGGCGGCCCACTCACTCGATCGCCATGTCTGTTTGCCACAGTCTTCCCGGTGGTGCCGCACCCGGGCTCGCCCCGGCAGACGCGTTTTTTTTTTCTTTCGCCCCGGCAGACGTGGTTCCCCCCCCCCCCCCCTTTTCGCTCGCCCCGGCTGACGAGGTTTTCGCGCCGCCCCGGCTGACGCAGTTTTCGCGCCGCCCCGGCTGACGCGGTTTCGTGCCGCCCCGGCTGACGCGGTTTTCGCGCCGCCCCGGCTGACGCGGTTTTTGCGTCGCCCCGGCTGACACGGTTCGGACTTTGCACTTTTCGGCTGTGCCTGGCTGGCGGCCCACTCACTCGATCGCCATGTCTGTTTGCCACAGTTTTCCCGGTGGTGCCGCACCCGGGCTCGCCCCGGCTGACGCAGTTTTCGCGCCGCCCCGGCTGACGCGGTTTCGTGCCGCCCCGGCAGACGCGGTTTTCGCGCCGCCCCGGCTGACGCGGTTTCGTGCCGCCCCGGCAGACGCAGTTCGGACTTAGCACTTTTCGGCTGTGCCTGGCTGGCGGCCCACTCACTCGATCGCCATGTCTGTTTGCCACAGTTTTCCCGGTGGTGCCGCACCCGGGCTCGCCCCGGCTGACGCAGTTTTCGCGCCGCCCCGGCTGACGCGGTTTCGTGCCGCCCCGGCAGACGCGGTTTTCGCGCCGCCCCGGCTGACGCGGTTTCGTGCCGCCCCGGCAGACGCAGTTCTGACTTAGCACTTTTCGGCTGTGCCTGGCTGGCGGCCCACTCACTCGATCGCCATGTCTGTTTGCCACAGTTTTCCCGGTGGTGCCGCACCCGGGCTCGCCCCGGCAGACGCGTTTTTTTTTTTTTCTTTCGCCCCGGCTGACGCAGTTTTCGCGCCGCCCCGGCTGACGCGGTTTCGTGCCGCCCCGGCAGACGCGGTTTTTTGCGCCGCCCCGGCTGACGCGGTTTTTGCCGCCCCGGCTGACGCAGTTCGGACTTAGCACTTTTCGGCTGTGCCTGGCTGGCGGCCCACTCACTCGATCGCCATGTCTGTTTGCCACAGTTTTCCCGGTGGTGCCGCACCCGGGCTCGCCCCGGCTGACGCAGTTTTCGCGCCGCCCCGGCTGACGCGGTTTCGTGCCGCCCCGGCAGACGCGGTTTTCGCGCCGCCCCGGCTGACGCGGTTTCGTGCCGCCCCGGCAGACGCAGTTCGGACTTAGCACTTTTCGGCTGTGCCTGGCTGGCGGCCCACTCACTCGATCGCCATGTCTGTTTGCCACAGTTTTCCCGGTGGTGCCGCACCCGGGCTCGCCCCGGCTGACGCAGTTTTCGCGCCGCCCCGGCTGACGCGGTTTCGTGCCGCCCCGGCAGACGCGGTTTTCGCGCCGCCCCGGCTGACGCGGTTTCGTGCCGCCCCGGCAGACGCAGTTCGGACTTAGCACTTTTCGGCTGTGCCTGGCTGGCGGCCCACTCACTCGATCGCCATGTCTGTTTGCCACAGTTTTCCCGGTGGTGCCGCACCCGGGCTCGCCCCGGCAGACGCAGTTTTCGCGCCGCCCCGGCAGACGCGGTTTTCGCGCCGCCCCGGCTGACGCGGTTTTTGCCGCCCCGGCTGACGCAGTTCGGACTTGGCACTTTTTGGGCTGAGCCTGGCTGGCGGCCCACTCACTCGATCGCCATGTCTGTTTGCCACAGTCTTCCCGGTGGTGCCGCACCCGGGCTCGCCCCGGCAGACGCGTTTTTTTTTCTTTCGCCCCGGCAGACGTGGTTCCCCCCCCCCTTTTCGCTCGCCCCGGCTGACGAGGTTTTCGCGCCGCCCCGGCTGACGCAGTTTTCGCGCCGCCCCGGCTGACGCGGTTTCGTGCCGCCCCGGCTGACGCGGTTTTCGCGCCGCCCCGGCTGACGCGGTTTTTGCGTCGCCCCGGCTGACACGGTTCGGACTTTGCACTTTTCGGCTGTGCCTGGCTGGCGGCCCACTCACTCGATCGCCATGTCTGTTTGCCACAGTTTTCCCGGTGGTGCCGCACCCGGGCTTGCCCCGGCAGACGCGTTTTTTTTTTTTCTTTTCGCCCCGGCTGACGCAGTTTTCGCCCCGCCCCGGCTGACGCGGTTTCGTGCCGCCCCGGCAGACGCGGTTTTTTGCGCCGCCCCGGCTGACGCGGTTTTTGCCGCCCCGGCTGACGCAGTTCGGACTTTGCACTTTTTGGCTGAGCCTGGCTGGCGGCCCACTCACTCGATCGCCATGTCTGTTTGCCACAGTTTTCCCGGTGGTGCCGCACCCGGGCTCGCCCCGGCAGACGCGTTTTTTTTTTTCCTTCGCCCCGGCAGACGTGGTTCCCCCCCCCCCTCCGTCTTTCTTTTTGTTTTTTTTTTCGCCGCGGCTGAAGTGGATTTTTCGGTGCCTCGACGCCCCGGTAGTCGCGGTTTTTCCGTTTCCGCACGGCCCCGGCTGACGCTGCTCGGTCACAGTCGCCTTTTGTGAGGATTGCAGACTTCTTGAGCGCGGGTGTTTTTTTTTTGTTGTTGTTGTTGTTTTATTACGCATTCGCTCCAGCAGACGCTGTTTAGACTTTTTGTTTCCTCTTTTATCCTGCGACGAGGTGACGAGGTTTATTCGGTGCCCCGCCGCCCCGGCTGAAGTGATTTTTCCTGTCCCGTGCCGCCCCGGCTGACGCGGTTGGGACTTCGCGTTTGTTCGGCCGCCACGGGTTTTGGCGCACTCGCTCGGTTGCTTGTTGTTGCCACTTGTTGCGAACCCAGGTTTCTTGAGCGAGCGCGGGCGTTTTTTCTTCCTTTCTTTCTTTGTTCTATGTGTTAGCGAATCGGCCTTTAATATCACACGAGGACTCACAACCAACAATTTTCAGTTTGAAGTGTAAAAAATCTGCAGGTGTTGACGTAACTGACTTGCCCCGTACCCTTGAGTACATCCATGAAGTTCTCGTAGTACTACTAAATCGCATTATTCCAAGTGGAGAAATTCCCATAAACTTGCAAACCTCTACACGAAAATCGGTGCGCGTGATAAAGTTGAAAATTATCGTCCGATATCAAATGTGCCTTCTATAACACAAATTCTAGGAAAAAAAAAAAAAAACACTTGTTCGCCGTTCTCTGCGCCGTGACTGGCAGCACTCCGGCGAAGCGAAACGGGGTCGATTCGAGCACGATATCGGCGTCTTTCGACGTGCTCGCCGGCGACCGTCGCACGAGTACGTCGCACGAGCGCGTCTGCCGGGGCGCCGTTTGCGAAGCCGACGCAAAAGTGGGAACCGCCGCTCGGATGATCGCCGCTTTCGGCAGAGTGAGTGTTGGCACTCCGGGGAAGCGAAACAGCGTGAATGCGCCCACGAAATCGGCGTATTTTGAAGTGCCCGCCGGCGACCGTCGCACGAGTACGGTAAACCGCGTCAGCCGGGGCGTAGTTCGGGACGCCGACGAAAAAGTGGGAAGCGCAACTCGGATCTTCGCCGTTTTTGCAGGAGTGAGTGGCGGCCCTCCTGCGAGACCAAGAAGCATCGATTCGTGCACGAATTCGGCGCCTTTCGACGTGATCGCCGGCGACCGTCGCTCGAGTAGGGCAAACCGCGTCTGCCGGGGCGGGCTTCGGGACGCCGATGCGAAAGTGGGAAACGCTGCTCGGATGTTCGCCGTTTTTGGCCGAGTGAGTGCTGGCACTCGGGCGAAGCCAAACGGGGCCGATTACGGCACGATATCGGCGTCTTTCGACGTGCCCGGCGGCGACCGTCGCACGAGTACGGTAAACCGCGTCAGCCCGGGCGGAGTTCGGGACGCCGATGCGAAAGTGGAGAACGCCGCTCGGATCTTCGCCGTTTTTGGAGGAGTGAGTGGCGGCACTCCGGAGAAGCCAAGGAGCGCCAATTAGCGCACGATATCGGCGTCTTTCGACGCGCTCGCCGGCGACCGTCGAACGAGTAGGGCAAACCGCGTCTGCCGGGGCGGGGTTTACGACGCCGACGCAAAAGTGGGAACCGCCGCTCGGATGTTGGCCGTTTTTGGCAGAGTGAGTGCTGGCACACCGGCGACGCGAAAGAGCGCGAAAGCGCCCACGAAAGTGGCGTATTTGGACGTGCTTGACGGCGACCGCTGCAGGAGTACGAAAAACCACGTCAGCCGGGGCGAGCGACCCACGGCGGTCTGGGTGCTTATCGCTGCTATTATAGGGGCACCCCGGCAGACGCAGAAAAAAAAAATTTTTTTTCGACCTTCTTTTTTGCTGGTCGAGCTCGGGTAACCCAGGTCGCAATGGGAGCCGCGCACGAAAGCGGCGTCGCGAGACGCGTTCGCGGTCGCTAGTCGCACGAGCTCGGCAACCGCGTCAGCCGGCGCGGAGTTCGGGATGCCGACGGCTAAGTGGGTACCGCTGCTCGGATGTTCGCCGTTTTTGGCCGAGTGAGTGCTGGCACTCCGGCGAAGCGAAACGGGGCCGATTCGGGCACGATATCGGCGTATTTCGACGTGCTCGCCGGCGACCGTCGCACGAGTACGGCAAAGCGCGTCTGCCGGGGCGAGGTTTGCGATGCCGACGAAAAAGTGGGAAGCGCCGCTCGGATCTTCGCCGTTTTTGCAGGAGTGAGTGGCGGCCCTCCTGCGAGACCAAGAAGCATCGACTCGCGCACGATATCGGTGTCTTTCGACGTGCCCGCCGGCCACCGCCGCACGAGTACGGCAAACCGCGTATGCCGGGGCGGGGTTGGCGACGCCGACGCAAAAGTGGGAACCGCCACTAGGATGTTCGCCGTTTTTGGCAGAGTGAGTGCTGGCACACCGGCGACGCGAAAGAGCGCGAAAGCGCCCACGAAAGTGGCGTATTTGGACGTGCTTGACGGCGACCGCTGCAGGAGTACGAAAAACCACGTCAGCCGGGGCGAGCGACCCACGGCGGTCTGGGTGCTTATCGCTGCTATTATAGGGGCACCCCGGCAGACGCAGAAAAAAAAAATTTTTTTTCGACCTTCTTTTTTGCTGGTCGAGCTCGGGTAACCCAGGTCGCAATGGGAGCCGCGCACGAAAGCGGCGTCGCGAGACGCGTTCGCGGTCGCTAGTCGCACGAGCTCGGCAACCGCGTCAGCCGGCGCGGAGTTCGGGATGCCGACGGCTAAGTGGGTACCGCTGCTCGGATGTTCGCCGTTTTTGGCCGAGTGAGTGCTGGCACTCCGGCGAAGCGAAACGGGGCCGATTCGGGCACGATATCGGCGTATTTCGACGTGCTCGCCGGCGACCGTCGCACGAGTACGGCAAAGCGCGTCTGCCGGGGCGAGGTTTGCGATGCCGACGAAAAAGTGGGAAGCGCCGCTCGGATCTTCGCCGTTTTTGCAGGAGTGAGTGGCGGCCCTCCTGCGAGACCAAGAAGCATCGACTCGCGCACGATATCGGTGTCTTTCGACGTGCCCGCCGGCCACCGCCGCACGAGTACGGCAAACCGCGTATGCCGGGGCGGGGTTGGCGACGCCGACGCAAAAGTGGGAACCGCCACTAGGATGTTCGCCGTTTTTGGCAGAGTGAGTGCTGGCACTCCGGCGAAGCGAAAGAGCGCGAATGCGCCCACGAAAGTGGCGTGTTTGGACGTGCTTGACGACGACCACCGCAGGAAAACGAAAAACCACGTCAGCCGGGGCGAGCGACCCATGGCGGTCTGGGTGCTTATCGCTGCTATTATAGGGGCACCCCGGCAGACGCAAAAAAAAAAAAATTTTTTTTCGACATTCTTTCTTGCTCGTCGACCTCGGGTGACCCAGGTCGCAGTGGGAGCCGCGCACGAAAGCGGCGTCGCGAGACGGCTTCGCGGTCGCTAGTCGCACGAGCTCGGCAACCGCGTCTGCCGGGGCGGAGTTCGGGACGCCGACGGCTAAGTGGGAACCGCCGCTCGGATGTTCGCCGTTTGTGGCCGAGTGAGTGCTGGCACTCCGGCGAAGCCAAACGGGGCCGATTCCGGCACGATATCGGCGTCTTTCTACGTGCTCGCCGGCGACCGTCGCACGAGTACGGCAAAGTGCGTCTGCCGGGGCGGGGTTTGCGACGCGTACGCAATAGTGAGAACCGTCGCTCGGATGTTCGTCGTCTTTCGCCGAGCCAGTGCTGGCACTCCGGCGAAGCCGAACGGAGCCGATTCGGGCACGATATCGGCGTCTTTCCACGTGCTCGCCGGCGACCGTCGCACGAGTACGGTAAACCGCGTCAGCCGGGGCGGAGTTCGGGACGCCGATGCGAAAGTGGGAAGCGCCGCTCGGATCTTCGCCGTTTTTGGAGGAGTCAGTGGCGGCACTCCGGTGAAGCCAAGGTGCGCCAATTCGCGCACGATATCGGCGTCTTTCGACGTGCCCGCCGGCCACCGTCGCACGAGTACGGCAAACCTCGTCTGCCGGGGCGGGGTTTGCGACGCCGACGCAAAAGTGGGAACCGCCGCTCGGATGTTCGCCGTTTTTGGCAGAGTGAGTGCTGGCACTCCGGCGAAGCGAAAGAGCGTGAATGCGCCCACGAAAGTAGCGTATTTGGACGTGCTTGACGGCGACCGCCGCAGGAGTACGAAAAACCACGTCAGCCGGGGCGAGCGACCCACGGCGGTCTGGGTGCTTATCGCTGCTATTATAGGGGCACCCCGGCAGACGCAGAAAGAAAAAAAAAAAAAAATGGGGACATGGCGTGCGTCACCGTGCGGCTTCGCAGCGTTGCCGAAGTCGCCGAGCCCTTCGACTGAGCCGAACGGCGGACAGGGAACGTTGGTCGGCCGTTCTAACCTGTCGGTGCCACGCCGAGACGTCGTTAAGGAAAACCGCGTCGTGGGCCTCTACGACGCCGTCGAGTCGTTGTACGTTTGGTGTCCAGCGTGTCGGCGGCGAGTAGCGGACACGTCGTTCACGACTTCGGTCTTTCGCAGTCGACGCGAACTTGCGGAGAGTCGTGGTGCCTCACGTTTTCGGCAGAAACCGCGGCGGAATTTTCCCGTGCGTGCGCGCACGACCTCGGTGCTGTGCCGTCAGCGTAGTGTTGCACAAACTCGTGGCCTACCCAAGGTGCGGTACGTTTGCGGCCGTATCCTCGGTGGGAATTTCGTGAGTAGGGTCGCAAATTCTACGACCTCGGCGGGTTTGAGAGCGACGTAGACTTGTGGCACGCTCAACGTGCCACACGTTTCGGGGCACACCCGCGGTGAAATTTTCTCGAGTACGCTCGTATTAGTGCCCAAGGAGGTCTGGGTACTTATCGCTGCTATTATGTGGGGGTTCTCGTGAGCGGCGTACGCGAAAGCGACCGGGTGTCTGATATGCGGCGGGCTTCGGCCTCGTCAAGCGTGTCCTCGGGTCTGCTCCAGGGGAATCCACGGCAGTCGTCTGCAGCCTCATCCGCTTGATGCGTTAGGGGCTGGTTGTCGGACGGTGCCGTTTTACCACGATATCGAGGTGTGTTCCGTGTCGTCCTCGGGCGATTCAGATGAAGCGCCGAAGACGCGGGCGTGACCGTCGTCTGGCGGCTTTGCAGTCTCGGCTCCGTTGCTAGTTCCGGCCGGTCCACCGACAGTGCAGCGGGCTTGGGCAACCCGCACGGCGCGACCGAGTCGATGCAACGAAAAAGAGCGAGCATGAACGTGCTTCTTGCCGCACGGCTCCCACTCGTCTTTCGGAAGGTTGTGCCGTAGCGAGCTCGAACGCCGTCATCTCGGAGTGCAAAATAAGCGTGTTGGGGCGCCTGAAGGTGGCCTCCGCCGCACACAGACTGCGTCCGGCCCGCCGAAGGCGAGGACGGACGCGCAGTCGAACGATTACCTGGTTGATCCTGCCAGTAATCATATGCTTGTCTCAAAGATTAAGCCATGCATGTCTAAGTACATGCCGAAATAAGGCGAAACCGCGAATGGCTCATTAAATCAGTTATGGTTCCTTAGATCGTTTCTTCCTACTTGGATAACTGTGGCAATTCTAGAGCTAATACATGCAGTGAGCCTGGAGCCCTTTGGGTAACGGGTGCTTTTATTAGACAAGATCGATCGGGTTTCGGCCCGTATTGTGTGGTGACTCTGGATAACTTTGTGCTGATCGCATGGCCACGAGCCGGCGACGTTTCTTTCAAGTGTCTGCCTTATCAACTTTCGATGGTAGGTTACTTGCTTACCATGGTTGTTACGGGTAACGGAGAATCAGGGTTCGATTCCGGAGAGGGAGCCTGAGAAACGGCTACCACATCCAAGGAAGGCAGGCAGGCGCGCAAATTACCCCCTCCCGGCACGGGAGGTAGTGACGAAAAATAACAATACGGGACTCTTTTGAGGCCCCGTAATTGAAATGAGTACACTCTAAATCCTTTAACGAGGATCAATTGGAGGGCAAGTCTGGTGCCAGCAGCCGCGGTAATTCCAGCTCCAATAGCGTATACTAAAGCTGCTGCGGTTAAAAAGCTCGTAGTTGGATCTCAGTTCCAGACGAGTAGTGCATCTACCCGATGCGACGGCTCGGACTGAACATCATGCCGGTTCTTTCTTGGTGCACTTCATTGTGTGCCTCGAGATGGCCGGTGCTTTACTTTGAAAAAATTAGAGTGCTCAACGCAGGCGAGTCGCCTGAATAAACTTGCATGGAATAATAGAACAAGACCTCGTTTCTGTTCTGTTGGTTTTTGGAATACGAGGTAATGATTAAGAGGGACGGACGGGGGCATTCGTATTGCGGCGCTAGAGGTGAAATTCTTGGACCGTCGCAAGACGAACTACTGCGAAAGCATTTGCCAAGATGTTTTCATTGATCAAGAACGAAAGTCAGAGGTTCGAAGGCGATCAGATACCGCCCTAGTTCTGACCATAAACGATGCCAACCAGCGATCCGCCTGAGTTACTCAAATGACTCGGCGGGCAGCTTCCGGGAAACCAAAGTATTTGGGTTTCCGGGGGAAGTATGGTTGCAAAGCTGAAACTTAAAGGAATTGACGGAAGGGCACCACCAGGAGTGGAGCCTGCGGCTTAATTTGACTCAACACGGGAAAACTTACCCGGCCCGGACACTGGGAGGATTGACAGATTGAGAGCTCTTTCTTGATTCGGTGGATGGTGGTGCATGGCCGTTCTTAGTTGGTGGAGCGATTTGTCTGGTTAATTCCGATAACGAACGAGACTCTAGCCTATTAAATAGGTGCGGGGTTCCCAGCACCTTACAACCTTCTTAGAGGGACAAGCGGCTCCTAGCCGCACGAAACAGAGCAATAACAGGTCTGTGATGCCCTTAGATGTCCGGGGCCGCACGCGCGCTACACTGAAGGAAGCAGCGTGTCTTTATCCCTGTCTGAAAAGACTGGGTAACCCGTGGAACTTCTTTCGTGATTGGGATAGGGGCTTGCAATTGTTCCCCTTGAACGAGGAATTCCCAGTAAGCGCGAGTCATAAGCTCGCGTTGATTACGTCCCTGCCCTTTGTACACACCGCCCGTCGCTACTACCGATTGAATGATTTAGTGAGGTCTTCGGACCGATGTCCGGCGCGGCCTTTCGGTTGCGCCGGTCTGTTGGAAAGATGACCAAACTTGATCATTTAGAGGAAGTAAAAGTCGTAACAAGGTTTCCGTAGGTGAACCTGCGGAAGGATCATTAACGGATTGTGAAGGGTGAGCGCCTCAGCTGCGTCTGCGCCCGACACTTTCTGCCGCTGACCCCGTTTGGACGCGGGGTCGGCTTTTCCCCACGGGGCTGCCTGAATGTGGAGCGGCACCCCGTGACAAATTGTTGCGCCCAGCGGACGCCAACACCGCGACCTTGGACGGTCGGCCAGGTGGCGGACGCGGGTACAAACGGCGCAACGCACTCATAGGTCGGCTTTCGACCCGCCACTGCACCGTGGCTCGAAGCGCTCGAAATGCGCGACCCGACCGCTGCGGGACCGCCTAGTACTGTAAACAGGAGCGGCGGAGCGCGAACGGCGAGTCGTGGTTACGTCGGTAGAAGGCGAGGCTGCGCGTTCCCGAAACGCCAGCCGAGTGCCCTCCCGACCGTTCGAGCGTGCAAGAACGAGACCCGACAATCGCGCGGCGACTGCCAAGTACGAGAGGAACGGCACAAGCGTCGGCGGTCGGTCAAGGAACTGGCGATGTGACGGGTCCGCTGTGCACCAGTGCATACCGTCCCGCCGTCCGCGGCAAGCGCCTCCGCGTCCTCGGGTGACGGAGGCTGCCGGTCGGTTCTTGCAGGCGAGGGATCTCGCTGGCACCGGTTCGCGTTGACGCGCGGCCGGTCATGGCACGGCGATGCGACGGCCGAGGTGCGCAGTACTCGATGGAGGAACCGCACGCTCCGATGACCGTCCCGCCCTCCGCGGCGTATGCGTACCGACCGTAATGGTTGCAGCAGCGCCGGCCGGCTTTTGAATTCGCCACACGAAACACGGTGCGAGATCGCGGTTAGGGGAGCGTCGACGTTGCCAGGCGTTTTGCTTGCTGCCGAGGGAAAGGCGGCACGGCCACGTCGCGCTCGTCGCGATTAGCGGGTCTGCGCGCTTTGGGAAGGTGCCGCAACGACTTGCCGAAAGAGGAAGCACGGAAGAACGAGGGACTTGGACGTCCCGACAATTGAACGCACTTGCGGCCAGGCCCTTGCTGGCTTCGTTCTTCCGCCTCGAGTAGGCTCGTACGCGGC
>NW_027464706.1:82500-97500 GCF_043290135.1 Rhipicephalus microplus
TACAGAGAGATATGCCCAAACGCATGAAAGTGTACGCAGGTGTCCTAAGGCAGTTTTTTTTTTTTTTTTCCTCATTTTGATGTCGCCCCGGCTGACGCGGTTTTCGTTTTTCCGTGCCGCCCCGGCTGACGCAGTTTTTGCGCCGCCCCGGCTGACGCGGTTTTTGCGCCGCCCCGGCTGACGCGGTTTTCGCGCCGCCCCGGCTGACGCGGTTTTCGCGCCGCCCCGGCTGACGCGGTTCGGACTTTGCACTTTTTGGCTGTGCCTGGCTGGCGGCCCACTCACTCGATCGCCAGGTCTGTTTGCCCCGGTGGTTCCACCGCCAGGCTTAAGCGCGAACTTTTTTTGTTTGTTTTCTTTTGATTAAGCGCAAGCTTTTTTCTTTGTTTTCTTTTGATTAAGCGCGGGCTTTTTTCTTTGTTTTTTTTTTTTCTTTCGCCCCGGCTGACGCAGTTTTCGCGCCGCCCCGGCTGACGCGGTTTCGTGCCGCCCCGGCAGACGCGGTTTTTTGCGCCGCCCCGGCTGACGCGGTTTTTGCCGCCCCGGCTGACGCAGTTCGGACTTAGCACTTTTCGGCTGTGCCTGGCTGGCGGCCCACTCACTCGATCGCCATGTCTGTTTGCCACAGTTTTCCCGGTGGTGCCGCACCCGGGCTCGCCCCGGCTGACGCAGTTTTCGCGCCGCCCCGGCTGACGCGGTTTCGTGCCGCCCCGGCAGACGCGGTTTTCGCGCCGCCCCGGCTGACGCGGTTTCGTGCCGCCCCGGCAGACGCAGTTCGGACTTAGCACTTTTCGGCTGTGCCTGGCTGGCGGCCCACTCACTCGATCGCCATGTCTGTTTGCCACAGTTTTCCCGGTGGTGCCGCACCCGGGCTCGCCCCGGCAGACGCGTTTTTTTTTTTCTTTCGCCCCGGCTGACGCAGTTTTCGCGCCGCCCCGGCTGACGCGGTTTCGTGCCGCCCCGGCAGACGCGGTTTTTTTGCACCGCCCCGGCTGACGCGGTTTTTGCCGCCCCGGCTGACGCAGTTCGGACTTGGCACTTTTTGGCTGAGCCTGGCTGGTGGCCCACTCACTCGATCGCCATGTCTGTTAGCCACAGTTTTCCCGGTGGTGCCGCACCCGGGCTCGCCCCGGCTGACGCAGTTTTCGCGCCGCCCCGGCAGACGCGGTTTTCGCGCCGCCCCGGCTGACGCGGTTTTTGCCGCCCCGGCTGACGCAGTTCGGACTTGGCACTTTTTGGGCTGAGCCTGGCTGGCGGCCCACTCACTCGATCGCCATGTCTGTTTGCCACAGTCTTCCCGGTGGTGCCGCACCCGGGCTCGCCCCGGCAGACGCGTTTTTTTTTTCTTTCGCCCCGGCAGACGTGGTTCCCCCCCCCCCCCCCTTTTCGCTCGCCCCGGCTGACGAGGTTTTCGCGCCGCCCCGGCTGACGCAGTTTTCGCGCCGCCCCGGCTGACGCGGTTTCGTGCCGCCCCGGCTGACGCGGTTTTCGCGCCGCCCCGGCTGACGCGGTTTTTGCGTCGCCCCGGCTGACACGGTTCGGACTTTGCACTTTTCGGCTGTGCCTGGCTGGCGGCCCACTCACTCGATCGCCATGTCTGTTTGCCACAGTTTTCCCGGTGGTGCCGCACCCGGGCTCGCCCCGGCTGACGCAGTTTTCGCGCCGCCCCGGCTGACGCGGTTTCGTGCCGCCCCGGCAGACGCGGTTTTCGCGCCGCCCCGGCTGACGCGGTTTCGTGCCGCCCCGGCAGACGCAGTTCGGACTTAGCACTTTTCGGCTGTGCCTGGCTGGCGGCCCACTCACTCGATCGCCATGTCTGTTTGCCACAGTTTTCCCGGTGGTGCCGCACCCGGGCTCGCCCCGGCTGACGCAGTTTTCGCGCCGCCCCGGCTGACGCGGTTTCGTGCCGCCCCGGCAGACGCGGTTTTCGCGCCGCCCCGGCTGACGCGGTTTCGTGCCGCCCCGGCAGACGCAGTTCGGACTTAGCACTTTTCGGCTGTGCCTGGCTGGCGGCCCACTCACTCGATCGCCATGTCTGTTTGCCACAGTTTTCCCGGTGGTGCCGCACCCGGGCTCGCCCCGGCAGACGCGTTTTTTTTTTTTTCTTTCGCCCCGGCTGACGCAGTTTTCGCGCCGCCCCGGCTGACGCGGTTTCGTGCCGCCCCGGCAGACGCGGTTTTTTGCGCCGCCCCGGCTGACGCGGTTTTTGCCGCCCCGGCTGACGCAGTTCGGACTTAGCACTTTTCGGCTGTGCCTGGCTGGCGGCCCACTCACTCGATCGCCATGTCTGTTTGCCACAGTCTTCCCGGTGGTGCCGCACCCGGGCTCGCCCCGGCAGACGCGTTTTTTTTTCTTTCGCCCCGGCAGACGTGGTTCCCCCCCCCCCCCTTTTCGCTCGCCCCGGCTGACGAGGTTTTCGCGCCGCCCCGGCTGACGCAGTTTTCGCGCCGCCCCGGCTGACGCGGTTTCGTGCCGCCCCGGCTGACGCGGTTTTCGCGCCGCCCCGGCTGACGCGGTTTTTGCGTCGCCCCGGCTGACACGGTTCGGACTTAGCACTTTTCGGCTGTGCCTGGCTGGCGGCCCACTCACTCGATCGCCATGTCTGTTTGCCACAGTTTTCCCGGTGGTGCCGCACCCGGGCTCGCCCCGGCTGACGCAGTTTTCGCGCCGCCCCGGCTGACGCGGTTTCGTGCCGCCCCGGCAGACGCGGTTTTCGCGCCGCCCCGGCTGACGCGGTTTTTGCGTCGCCCCGGCTGACACGGTTCGGACTTTGCACTTTTCGGCTGTGCCTGGCTGGCGGCCCACTCACTCGATCGCCATGTCTGTTTGCCACAGTTTTCCCGGTGGTGCCGCACCCGGGCTCGCCCCGGCTGACGCAGTTTTCGCGCCGCCCCGGCTGACGCGGTTTCGTGCCGCCCCGGCAGACGCGGTTTTCGCGCCGCCCCGGCTGACGCGGTTTCGTGCCGCCCCGGCAGACGCAGTTCGGACTTAGCACTTTTCGGCTGTGCCTGGCTGGCGGCCCACTCACTCGATCGCCATGTCTGTTTGCCACAGTTTTCCCGGTGGTGCCGCACCCGGGCTCGCCCCGGCTGACGCAGTTTTCGCGCCGCCCCGGCTGACGCGGTTTCGTGCCGCCCCGGCAGACGCGGTTTTTTGCGCCGCCCCGGCTGACGCGGTTTTTGCCGCCCCGGCTGACGCAGTTCGGACTTAGCACTTTTCGGCTGTGCCTGGCTGGCGGCCCACTCACTCGATCGCCATGTCTGTTTGCCACAGTTTTCCCGGTGGTGCCGCACCCGGGCTCGCCCCGGCTGACGCAGTTTTCGCGCCGCCCCGGCTGACGCGGTTTCGTGCCGCCCCGGCAGACGCGGTTTTCGCGCCGCCCCGGCTGACGCGGTTTTTGCGTCGCCCCGGCTGACACGGTTCGGACTTTGCACTTTTCGGCTGTGCCTGGCTGGCGGCCCACTCACTCGATCGCCATGTCTGTTTGCCACAGTTTTCCCGGTGGTGCCGCACCCGGGCTCGCCCCGGCTGACGCAGTTTTCGCGCCGCCCCGGCTGACGCGGTTTCGTGCCGCCCCGGCAGACGCGGTTTTCGCGCCGCCCCGGCTGACGCGGTTTCGTGCCGCCCCGGCAGACGCAGTTCGGACTTAGCACTTTTCGGCTGTGCCTGGCTGGCGGCCCACTCACTCGATCGCCATGTCTGTTTGCCACAGTTTTCCCGGTGGTGCCGCACCCGGGCTCGCCCCGGCTGACGCAGTTTTCGCGCCGCCCCGGCTGACGCGGTTTCGTGCCGCCCCGGCAGACGCGGTTTTCGCGCCGCCCCGGCTGACGCGGTTTCGTGCCGCCCCGGCAGACGCAGTTCGGACTTAGCACTTTTCGGCTGTGCCTGGCTGGCGGCCCACTCACTCAATCGCCATGTCTGTTTGCCACAGTTTTCCCGGTGGTGCCGCACCCGGGCTCGCCCCGGCTGACGCAGTTTTCGCGCCGCCCCGGCTGACGCGGTTTCGTGCCGCCCCGGCAGACGCGGTTTTCGCGCCGCCCCGGCTGACGCGGTTTCGTGCCGCCCCGGCAGACGCAGTTCGGACTTAGCACTTTTCGGCTGTGCCTGGCTGGCGGCCCACTCACTCGATCGCCATGTCTGTTTGCCACAGTTTTCCCGGTGGTGCCGCACCCGGGCTCGCCCCGGCAGACGCGTTTTTTTTTTTCTTTCGCCCCGGCTGACGCAGTTTTCGCGCCGCCCCGGCTGACGCGGTTTCGTGCCGCCCCGGCAGACGCGGTTTTTTGCGCCGCCCCGGCTGA
Organism: Rhipicephalus microplus; assembly: GCF_043290135.1. Classification (NCBI taxonomy): domain Eukaryota; kingdom Metazoa; phylum Arthropoda; class Arachnida; order Ixodida; family Ixodidae; genus Rhipicephalus; species Rhipicephalus microplus. Next base: position 86,799 of record NW_027464706.1, read on the forward strand.
CGCGGTTTTTGCCGCCCCGGCTGACGCAGTTCGGACTTAGCACTTTTCGGCTGTGCCTGGCTGGCGGCCCACTCACTCGATCGCCATGTCTGTTTGCCACAGTTTTCCCGGTGGTGCCGCACCCGGGCTCGCCCCGGCAGACGCGTTTTTTTTTTTTTCTTTCGCCCCGGCTGACGCAGTTTTCGCGCCGCCCCGGCTGACGCGGTTTCGTGCCGCCCCGGCAGACGCGGTTTTTTGCGCCGCCCCGGCTGACGCGGTTTTTGCCGCCCCGGCTGACGCAGTTCGGACTTAGCACTTTTCGGCTGTGCCTGGCTGGCGGCCCACTCACTCGATCGCCATGTCTGTTTGCCACAGTTTTCCCGGTGGTGCCGCACCCGGGCTCGCCCCGGCTGACGCAGTTTTCGCGCCGCCCCGGCTGACGCGGTTTCGTGCCGCCCCGGCAGACGCGGTTTTCGCGCCGCCCCGGCTGACGCGGTTTCGTGCCGCCCCGGCAGACGCAGTTCGGACTTAGCACTTTTCGGCTGTGCCTGGCTGGCGGCCCACTCACTCGATCGCCATGTCTGTTTGCCACAGTTTTCCCGGTGGTGCCGCACCCGGGCTCGCCCCGGCTGACGCAGTTTTCGCGCCGCCCCGGCTGACGCGGTTTCGTGCCGCCCCGGCAGACGCGGTTTTCGCGCCGCCCCGGCTGACGCGGTTTCGTGCCGCCCCGGCAGACGCAGTTCGGACTTAGCACTTTTCGGCTGTGCCTGGCTGGCGGCCCACTCACTCGATCGCCATGTCTGTTTGCCACAGTTTTCCCGGTGGTGCCGCACCCGGGCTCGCCCCGGCAGACGCAGTTTTCGCGCCGCCCCGGCAGACGCGGTTTTCGCGCCGCCCCGGCTGACGCGGTTTTTGCCGCCCCGGCTGACGCAGTTCGGACTTGGCACTTTTTGGGCTGAGCCTGGCTGGCGGCCCACTCACTCGATCGCCATGTCTGTTTGCCACAGTCTTCCCGGTGGTGCCGCACCCGGGCTCGCCCCGGCAGACGCGTTTTTTTTCTTTCGCCCCGGCAGACGTGGTTCCCCCCCCCCTTTTCGCTCGCCCCGGCTGACGAGGTTTTCGCGCCGCCCCGGCTGACGCAGTTTTCGCGCCGCCCCGGCTGACGCGGTTTCGTGCCGCCCCGGCTGACGCGGTTTTCGCGCCGCCCCGGCTGACGCGGTTTTTGCGTCGCCCCGGCTGACACGGTTCGGACTTTGCACTTTTCGGCTGTGCCTGGCTGGCGGCCCACTCACTCGATCGCCATGTCTGTTTGCCACAGTTTTCCCGGTGGTGCCGCACCCGGGCTTGCCCCGGCAGACGCGTTTTTTTTTTTTCTTTTCGCCCCGGCTGACGCAGTTTTCGCCCCGCCCCGGCTGACGCGGTTTCGTGCCGCCCCGGCAGACGCGGTTTTTTGCGCCGCCCCGGCTGACGCGGTTTTTGCCGCCCCGGCTGACGCAGTTCGGACTTTGCACTTTTTGGCTGAGCCTGGCTGGCGGCCCACTCACTCGATCGCCATGTCTGTTTGCCACAGTTTTCCCGGTGGTGCCGCACCCGGGCTCGCCCCGGCAGACGCGTTTTTTTTTTTCCTTCGCCCCGGCAGACGTGGTTCCCCCCCCCCCCTCCGTCTTTCTTTTTGTTTTTTTTTTCGCCGCGGCTGAAGTGGATTTTTCGGTGCCTCGACGCCCCGGTAGTCGCGGTTTTTCCGTTTCCGCACGGCCCCGGCTGACGCTGCTCGGTCACAGTCGCCTTTTGTGAGGATTGCAGACTTCTTGAGCGCGGGTGTTTTTTTTTTGTTGTTGTTGTTGTTTTATTACGCATTCGCTCCAGCAGACGCTGTTTAGACTTTTTGTTTCCTCTTTTATCCTGCGACGAGGTGACGAGGTTTATTCGGTGCCCCGCCGCCCCGGCTGAAGTGATTTTTCCTGTCCCGTGCCGCCCCGGCTGACGCGGTTGGGACTTCGCGTTTGTTCGGCCGCCACGGGTTTTGGCGCACTCGCTCGGTTGCTTGTTGTTGCCACTTGTTGCGAACCCAGGTTTCTTGAGCGAGCGCGGGCGTTTTTTCTTCCTTTCTTTCTTTGTTCTATGTGTTAGCGAATCGGCCTTTAATATCATACGAGGACTCACAACCAACAATTTTCAGTTTGAAGTGTAAAAAATCTGCAGGTGTTGACGTAACTGACTTGCCCCGTACCCTTGAGTACATCCATGAAGTTCTCGTAGTACTACTAAATCGCATTATTCCAAGTGGAGAAATTCCCATAAACTTGCAAACCTCTACACGAAAATCGGTGCGCGTGATAAAGTTGAAAATTATCGTCCGATATCAAATGTGCCTTCTATAACACAAATTCTAGGAAAAAAAAAAAAAACACTTGTTCGCCGTTCTCTGCGCCGTGACTGGCAGCACTCCGGCGAAGCGAAACGGGGTCGATTCGAGCACGATATCGGCGTCTTTCGACGTGCTCGCCGGCGACCGTCGCACGAGTACGTCGCACGAGCGCGTCTGCCGGGGCGCCGTTTGCGAAGCCGACGCAAAAGTGGGAACCGCCGCTCGGATGATCGCCGCTTTCGGCAGAGTGAGTGTTGGCACTCCGGGGAAGCGAAACAGCGTGAATGCGCCCACGAAATCGGCGTATTTTGAAGTGCCCGCCGGCGACCGTCGCACGAGTACGGTAAACCGCGTCAGCCGGGGCGTAGTTCGGGACGCCGACGAAAAAGTGGGAAGCGCAACTCGGATCTTCGCCGTTTTTGCAGGAGTGAGTGGCGGCCCTCCTGCGAGACCAAGAAGCATCGATTCGTGCACGAATTCGGCGCCTTTCGACGTGATCGCCGGCGACCGTCGCTCGAGTAGGGCAAACCGCGTCTGCCGGGGCGGGCTTCGGGACGCCGATGCGAAAGTGGGAAACGCTGCTCGGATGTTCGCCGTTTTTGGCCGAGTGAGTGCTGGCACTCGGGCGAAGCCAAACGGGGCCGATTACGGCACGATATCGGCGTCTTTCGACGTGCCCGGCGGCGACCGTCGCACGAGTACGGTAAACCGCGTCAGCCCGGGCGGAGTTCGGGACGCCGATGCGAAAGTGGAGAACGCCGCTCGGATCTTCGCCGTTTTTGGAGGAGTGAGTGGCGGCACTCCGGAGAAGCCAAGGAGCGCCAATTAGCGCACGATATCGGCGTCTTTCGACGCGCTCGCCGGCGACCGTCGAACGAGTAGGGCAAACCGCGTCTGCCGGGGCGGGGTTTACGACGCCGACGCAAAAGTGGGAACCGCCGCTCGGATGTTGGCCGTTTTTGGCAGAGTGAGTGCTGGCACACCGGCGACGCGAAAGAGCGCGAAAGCGCCCACGAAAGTGGCGTATTTGGACGTGCTTGACGGCGACCGCTGCAGGAGTACGAAAAACCACGTCAGCCGGGGCGAGCGACCCACGGCGGTCTGGGTGCTTATCGCTGCTATTATAGGGGCACCCCGGCAGACGCAGAAAAAAAAAATTTTTTTTCGACCTTCTTTTTTGCTGGTCGAGCTCGGGTAACCCAGGTCGCAATGGGAGCCGCGCACGAAAGCGGCGTCGCGAGACGCGTTCGCGGTCGCTAGTCGCACGAGCTCGGCAACCGCGTCAGCCGGCGCGGAGTTCGGGATGCCGACGGCTAAGTGGGTACCGCTGCTCGGATGTTCGCCGTTTTTGGCCGAGTGAGTGCTGGCACTCCGGCGAAGCGAAACGGGGCCGATTCGGGCACGATATCGGCGTATTTCGACGTGCTCGCCGGCGACCGTCGCACGAGTACGGCAAAGCGCGTCTGCCGGGGCGAGGTTTGCGATGCCGACGAAAAAGTGGGAAGCGCCGCTCGGATCTTCGCCGTTTTTGCAGGAGTGAGTGGCGGCCCTCCTGCGAGACCAAGAAGCATCGACTCGCGCACGATATCGGTGTCTTTCGACGTGCCCGCCGGCCACCGCCGCACGAGTACGGCAAACCGCGTATGCCGGGGCGGGGTTGGCGACGCCGACGCAAAAGTGGGAACCGCCACTAGGATGTTCGCCGTTTTTGGCAGAGTGAGTGCTGGCACACCGGCGACGCGAAAGAGCGCGAAAGCGCCCACGAAAGTGGCGTATTTGGACGTGCTTGACGGCGACCGCTGCAGGAGTACGAAAAACCACGTCAGCCGGGGCGAGCGACCCACGGCGGTCTGGGTGCTTATCGCTGCTATTATAGGGGCACCCCGGCAGACGCAGAAAAAAAAAATTTTTTTTCGACCTTCTTTTTTGCTGGTCGAGCTCGGGTAACCCAGGTCGCAATGGGAGCCGCGCACGAAAGCGGCGTCGCGAGACGCGTTCGCGGTCGCTAGTCGCACGAGCTCGGCAACCGCGTCAGCCGGCGCGGAGTTCGGGATGCCGACGGCTAAGTGGGTACCGCTGCTCGGATGTTCGCCGTTTTTGGCCGAGTGAGTGCTGGCACTCCGGCGAAGCGAAACGGGGCCGATTCGGGCACGATATCGGCGTATTTCGACGTGCTCGCCGGCGACCGTCGCACGAGTACGGCAAAGCGCGTCTGCCGGGGCGAGGTTTGCGATGCCGACGAAAAAGTGGGAAGCGCCGCTCGGATCTTCGCCGTTTTTGCAGGAGTGAGTGGCGGCCCTCCTGCGAGACCAAGAAGCATCGACTCGCGCACGATATCGGTGTCTTTCGACGTGCCCGCCGGCCACCGCCGCACGAGTACGGCAAACCGCGTATGCCGGGGCGGGGTTGGCGACGCCGACGCAAAAGTGGGAACCGCCACTAGGATGTTCGCCGTTTTTGGCAGAGTGAGTGCTGGCACTCCGGCGAAGCGAAAGAGCGCGAATGCGCCCACGAAAGTGGCGTGTTTGGACGTGCTTGACGACGACCACCGCAGGAAAACGAAAAACCACGTCAGCCGGGGCGAGCGACCCATGGCGGTCTGGGTGCTTATCGCTGCTATTATAGGGGCACCCCGGCAGACGCAAAAAAAAAAAAAATTTTTTTTCGACATTCTTTCTTGCTCGTCGACCTCGGGTGACCCAGGTCGCAGTGGGAGCCGCGCACGAAAGCGGCGTCGCGAGACGGCTTCGCGGTCGCTAGTCGCACGAGCTCGGCAACCGCGTCTGCCGGGGCGGAGTTCGGGACGCCGACGGCTAAGTGGGAACCGCCGCTCGGATGTTCGCCGTTTGTGGCCGAGTGAGTGCTGGCACTCCGGCGAAGCCAAACGGGGCCGATTCCGGCACGATATCGGCGTCTTTCTACGTGCTCGCCGGCGACCGTCGCACGAGTACGGCAAAGTGCGTCTGCCGGGGCGGGGTTTGCGACGCGTACGCAATAGTGAGAACCGTCGCTCGGATGTTCGTCGTCTTTCGCCGAGCCAGTGCTGGCACTCCGGCGAAGCCGAACGGAGCCGATTCGGGCACGATATCGGCGTCTTTCCACGTGCTCGCCGGCGACCGTCGCACGAGTACGGTAAACCGCGTCAGCCGGGGCGGAGTTCGGGACGCCGATGCGAAAGTGGGAAGCGCCGCTCGGATCTTCGCCGTTTTTGGAGGAGTCAGTGGCGGCACTCCGGTGAAGCCAAGGTGCGCCAATTCGCGCACGATATCGGCGTCTTTCGACGTGCCCGCCGGCCACCGTCGCACGAGTACGGCAAACCTCGTCTGCCGGGGCGGGGTTTGCGACGCCGACGCAAAAGTGGGAACCGCCGCTCGGATGTTCGCCGTTTTTGGCAGAGTGAGTGCTGGCACTCCGGCGAAGCGAAAGAGCGTGAATGCGCCCACGAAAGTAGCGTATTTGGACGTGCTTGACGGCGACCGCCGCAGGAGTACGAAAAACCACGTCAGCCGGGGCGAGCGACCCACGGCGGTCTGGGTGCTTATCGCTGCTATTATAGGGGCACCCCGGCAGACGCAGAAAGAAAAAAAAAAAAAAAATGGGGACATGGCGTGCGTCACCGTGCGGCTTCGCAGCGTTGCCGAAGTCGCCGAGCCCTTCGACTGAGCCGAACGGCGGACAGGGAACGTTGGTCGGCCGTTCTAACCTGTCGGTGCCACGCCGAGACGTCGTTAAGGAAAACCGCGTCGTGGGCCTCTACGACGCCGTCGAGTCGTTGTACGTTTGGTGTCCAGCGTGTCGGCGGCGAGTAGCGGACACGTCGTTCACGACTTCGGTCTTTCGCAGTCGACGCGAACTTGCGGAGAGTCGTGGTGCCTCACGTTTTCGGCAGAAACCGCGGCGGAATTTTCCCGTGCGTGCGCGCACGACCTCGGTGCTGTGCCGTCAGCGTAGTGTTGCACAAACTCGTGGCCTACCCAAGGTGCGGTACGTTTGCGGCCGTATCCTCGGTGGGAATTTCGTGAGTAGGGTCGCAAATTCTACGACCTCGGCGGGTTTGAGAGCGACGTAGACTTGTGGCACGCTCAACGTGCCACACGTTTCGGGGCACACCCGCGGTGAAATTTTCTCGAGTACGCTCGTATTAGTGCCCAAGGAGGTCTGGGTACTTATCGCTGCTATTATGTGGGGGTTCTCGTGAGCGGCGTACGCGAAAGCGACCGGGTGTCTGATATGCGGCGGGCTTCGGCCTCGTCAAGCGTGTCCTCGGGTCTGCTCCAGGGGAATCCACGGCAGTCGTCTGCAGCCTCATCCGCTTGATGCGTTAGGGGCTGGTTGTCGGACGGTGCCGTTTTACCACGATATCGAGGTGTGTTCCGTGTCGTCCTCGGGCGATTCAGATGCGAAAGCGCCGAAGACGCGGGCGTGACCCGTCGTCTGGCGGCTTTGCAGTCTCGGCTCCGTTGCTAGTTCCGGCCGGTCCACCGACAGTGCAGCGGGCTTGGGCAACCCGCACGGCGCGACCGAGTCGATGCAACGAAAAAGAGCGAGCATGAACGTGCTTCTTGCCGCACGGCTCCCACTCGTCTTTCGGGAAGGTTGTGCCGTAGCGAGCTCGAACGCCGTCATCTCGGAGTGCAAAATAAGCGTGTTGGGGCGCCTGAAGGTGGCCTCCGCCGCACACAGACTGCGTCCGGCCCGCCGAAGGCGAGGACGGACGCGCAGTCGAACGATTACCTGGTTGATCCTGCCAGTAATCATATGCTTGTCTCAAAGATTAAGCCATGCATGTCTAAGTACATGCCGAAATAAGGCGAAACCGCGAATGGCTCATTAAATCAGTTATGGTTCCTTAGATCGTTTCTTCCTACTTGGATAACTGTGGCAATTCTAGAGCTAATACATGCAGTGAGCCTGGAGCCCTTTGGGTAACGGGTGCTTTTATTAGACCAAGATCGATCGGGTTTCGGCCCGTATTGTGTGGTGACTCTGGATAACTTTGTGCTGATCGCATGGCCACGAGCCGGCGACGTTTCTTTCAAGTGTCTGCCTTATCAACTTTCGATGGTAGGTTACTTGCTTACCATGGTTGTTACGGGTAACGGAGAATCAGGGTTCGATTCCGGAGAGGGAGCCTGAGAAACGGCTACCACATCCAAGGAAGGCAGCAGGCGCGCAAATTACCCACTCCCGGCACGGGGAGGTAGTGACGAAAAATAACAATACGGGACTCTTTTGAGGCCCCGTAATTGAAATGAGTACACTCTAAATCCTTTAACGAGGATCAATTGGAGGGCAAGTCTGGTGCCAGCAGCCGCGGTAATTCCAGCTCCAATAGCGTATACTAAAGCTGCTGCGGTTAAAAAGCTCGTAGTTGGATCTCAGTTCCAGACGAGTAGTGCATCTACCCGATGCGACGGCTCGGACTGAACATCATGCCGGTTCTTTCTTGGTGCACTTCATTGTGTGCCTCGAGATGGCCGGTGCTTTTACTTTGAAAAAATTAGAGTGCTCAACGCAGGCGAGTCGCCTGAATAAACTTGCATGGAATAATAGAACAAGACCTCGTTTCTGTTCTGTTGGTTTTTGGAATACGAGGTAATGATTAAGAGGGACGGACGGGGGCATTCGTATTGCGGCGCTAGAGGTGAAATTCTTGGACCGTCGCAAGACGAACTACTGCGAAAGCATTTGCCAAGAATGTTTTCATTGATCAAGAACGAAAGTCAGAGGTTCGAAGGCGATCAGATACCGCCCTAGTTCTGACCATAAACGATGCCAACCAGCGATCCGCCTGAGTTACTCAAATGACTCGGCGGGCAGCTTCCGGGAAACCAAAGTATTTGGGTTCCGGGGGAAGTATGGTTGCAAAGCTGAAACTTAAAGGAATTGACGGAAGGGCACCACCAGGAGTGGAGCCTGCGGCTTAATTTGACTCAACACGGGAAAACTTACCCGGCCCGGACACTGGGAGGATTGACAGATTGAGAGCTCTTTCTTGATTCGGTGGATGGTGGTGCATGGCCGTTCTTAGTTGGTGGAGCGATTTGTCTGGTTAATTCCGATAACGAACGAGACTCTAGCCTATTAAATAGGTGCGGGGTTCCCAGCACCTTACAACCTTCTTAGAGGGACAAGCGGCTCCTAGCCGCACGAAACAGAGCAATAACAGGTCTGTGATGCCCTTAGATGTCCGGGGCCGCACGCGCGCTACACTGAAGGAAGCAGCGTGTCTTTATCCCTGTCTGAAAAGACTGGGTAACCCGTGGAACTTCTTTCGTGATTGGGATAGGGGCTTGCAATTGTTCCCCTTGAACGAGGAATTCCCAGTAAGCGCGAGTCATAAGCTCGCGTTGATTACGTCCCTGCCCTTTGTACACACCGCCCGTCGCTACTACCGATTGAATGATTTAGTGAGGTCTTCGGACCGATGTCCGGCGCGGCCTTTCGGTTGCGCCGGTCTGTTGGAAAGATGACCAAACTTGATCATTTAGAGGAAGTAAAAGTCGTAACAAGGTTTCCGTAGGTGAACCTGCGGAAGGATCATTAACGGATTGTGAAGGGTGAGCGCCTCAGCTGCGTCTGCGCCCGACACTTTCTGCCGCTGACCCCGTTTGGACGCGGGGTCGGCTTTTCCCCACGGGGCTGCCTGAATGTGGAGCGGCACCCCGTGACAAATTGTTGCGCCCAGCGGACGCCAACACCGCGACCTTGGACGGTCGGCCAGGTGGCGGACGCGGGTACAAACGGCGCAACGCACTCATAGGTCGGCTTTCGACCCGCCACTGCACCGTGGCTCGAAGCGCTCGAAATGCGCGACCCGACCGCTGCGGGACCGCCTAGTACTGTAAACAGGAGCGGCGGAGCGCGAACGGCGAGTCGTGGTTACGTCGGTAGAAGGCGAGGCTGCGCGTTCCCGAAACGCCAGCCGAGTGCCCTCCCGACCGTTCGAGCGTGCAAGAACGAGACCCGACAATCGCGCGGCGACTGCCAAGTACGAGAGGAACGGCACAAGCGTCGGCGGTCGGTCAAGGAACTGGCGATGTGACGGGTCCGCTGTGCACCAGTGCATACCGTCCCGCCGTCCGCGGCAAGCGCCTCCGCGTCCTCGGGTGACGGAGGCTGCCGGTCGGTTCTTGCAGGCGAGGGATCTCGCTGGCACCGGTTCGCGTTGACGCGCGGCCGGTCATGGCACGGCGATGCGACGGCCGAGGTGCGCAGTACTCGATGGAGGAACCGCACGCTCCGATGACCGTCCCGCCCTCCGCGGCGTATGCGTACCGACCGTAATGGTTGCAGCAGCGCCGGCCGGCTTTTGAATTCGCCACACGAAACACGGTGCGAGATCGCGGTTAGGGGAGCGTCGACGTTGCCAGGCGTTTTGCTTGCTGCCGAGGGAAAGGCGGCACGGCCACGTCGCGCTCGTCGCGATTAGCGGGTCTGCGCGCTTTGGGAAGGTGCCGCAACGACTTGCCGAAAGAGGAAGCACGGAAGAACGAGGGACTTGGACGTCCCGACAATTGAACGCACTTGCGGCCAGGCCCTTGCTGGCTTCGTTCTTCCGCCTCGAGTAGGCTCGTACGCGGCTCCGGCGCCGAAAGTGGTCCTTGGCACCGACTTCGGTGGACGTGGGAAGTGCCGCGCAAGTACGGCGCGCCTGGCTCCACCTGTTGGCTAAAGTAGGCAGCCGGATCGGCATTTTGGTGTGCGGTGGCAAACCGTGGATGCGAAAAAAGCTTGTGCGATTTCGTGGAACAAAAAGCGGGGGTCCCCCTTTTTATGCGGAGGAGACCGACCCGCCTGCCGTGGTGAACCGCGACGCCACGGTAAAAACGGGAGAGGCTTGTCGATGGGACCGTGCATCCCGCGCTCCACGGAGGCCGGGAGGCGGCCGCCCGAGGAAATGTGTAGCCGTCGAGGCCCGCATCTGCGTGCACTCTTATCCAAATGGGTGTACCGCAGGCATTTTCTGGTTAGGCGGGCCAATGAGAGCGAGCACACAACGATACCTACGGGTCCGGCTTGGAGAACCGGCTTCGACGCCTCCCGAGTATTTATAGAGGGGTGGACCACGAAAGCACTCGCAAGTAGCGAAAGCGAAACGCCGTCCGAAACACACCGTTTGCTCGATTTGCGGCAGCCGAAAAAGGCGCGGCAGAGTTTTGGAGTCCAAGCGTGCGCTGAAAAGCGCCCTTCTTGGCCACTGTTTGGCCGAGTGCCAGAAACGTTTGGTTTTGACTGTACGGAATTGAACAAACACTTTTTCACGACTCTAAGCGGTGGATCACTCGGTTCTCGGGTCGATGAAGAACGCAGCCAGCTGCGAGACTTGGTGTGAATTGCAGGACACACTGAGCA
>NW_027464706.1:102500-107500 GCF_043290135.1 Rhipicephalus microplus
AAGGTAGAATAACTCCGGAACGAATCCCCGTAGAGAGACAAAACTGGTATCTATCTGTTTAGCGGAAAACGCCAACAGAGACAGGAAAAGTGCGGCGCCTCTACGCTGCCAAGAACACCTAAAACCGGCAACCTCTACTACCAAGGTTGAGGAACATCTCTGGCGATACCAGAACAAGTTAAAAAGGAGTAACTTTCTTCCAGACGGCAAACAACGGCTTCGAAGGCACAAACCCTTCTCTTGGAACACAGCGTGGAGATTAGGAGAAGATGTTGAAACCCAAGGGGATGAGAACGGAAACCCAGAAACAAGGACTGGAGGGAAGAGGACCTCTACAAACGGCAAACCCAGCAGTGGGGCCTACGTCAAAGGTCCTAAAAAACACAGGAAGCAATGACGACTCTGCAATTACAGACCCCACACAAGGGGCGAAGACAGACAAGATACAGAAGAAGAAGACCAAGAGGGTGGAACAAAAACAAGTGACCAACAAAGAAGAGAAGGCAAAGAAAGAAGAACCACAAGGAGCGATGCCCGCCAAAGCTTCTCTTGAAACAGATTGGTGGAGCCCAACCGAGAATGACCAGGTAGAGGGAGGCAGCCGAGGAACCGAAACCGAAGAAGCTGAAGGAGGAGAGGTCCACCCTCAAACACAAACGGCTGCTAACGAAGGAGCGCTAGACAACTGGGACGAAGACAGAAATTCACAATCGTCACTCCCAACCAGCCGCGGAGAAAAAGGTACAGTTTTGTCTAGACTTTCCAAAGCAGACAAAAACACTATGAGGGCTCTCATTAAAATCTCTACATTGACGGGCGGCGACGAGGCGGTAGCCCAGCAGATTGAAGCGATAATCTCCGAACAAGCTAAATTGAAAAACCTGTTAATGGAACAGGCCCAACAGATTGCGTTCCAAAAAGGCAGGATCGAAGAATTGGAGAAAAGAAGACAAGAAGAACCACTCGAACAAAGGGAAGAGCCAACACAGAGCAACACTCCCGCAACCGAGAGCCGACCAACCTATGCTCTGGTGGTATCTTCCGGAACAATGGAGAAAAAAGAGGTCGCATCGCTTCTGAGGCAGCGGGTGGATCCCCTCGACCTGGGAATCCAAGAAGCAACAATTCGGCCAGGGAGAGAGGGAATTGTCGTGATGACGAAGTCAAAAGAAGACTCAGCTAAGATTCTCCAGTTCATTCAGAAGGACAGAGAACTGAGAAATGTTGAAGCCAAGCTCCCAAAGGAGAACAGGATCCATAAGAAAATAATTGGACTCGAGGATGAAATTGACGAGGTCAATCTCCCAGCCCGAATCGTCAGGCAAAACCGTTTGGTGTGCTCGCCAGAAGACATAACAATAAAGAAGACATGGCCGGGCAAGAGAGGCAAGACAGTGATTCTTGCCCTAAATCGAAGTGCAAACAAAGCAATCGGAAGCCGAACTGCACTGAACATCGGCTGGTCACGATGCCCGATCTTTGACGACATCTTTTGGCCCAGATGCACAAGATGCGCCATGCACGGCCACATTGCTCCCGATTGCGATGGCCCCCAGCGCTGCATTAACTGTGGCCAACGAGGTCACTACCAAAGAGAATGTGAAGCAGAATCGCACTGCAACATCTGCGAGACTGAGGGTCGCACGGAGACAGATCATTCTATGATGTCCAGGGAATGCCCGGTATACATAACAAAGGTACAGGCCGAGAAAGGCAAAATTCTAGCTAGACTAAACTAAGAGTACCCAACACACAGGCACAATGGCGAATAGCACTGAAATACAAATAATACAGGTAAATTTAGGCAGGGCATTTAAGGCAAATCAGTCACTAAACAATTTTCAACAAGAAGAAGAATTCGACATATCTGTACTCCAAGAACCATATTCGCTCAACAACAAAATCATAGGGTTTCCGCTAAAGCATAAAGTTATAGCCAACAACAAAGACCCGAAGACAGCCATCATAATACACAAAGAAAATATAACCGCTTTCCCAATTATTATAGAACAAAAACTAATAGCAGTCAAGATAAATAAAGGTGAAAGAGAATTGGTAATTATCAACTGCTACTGTCCTCCGAATGAAAACGTCGAGCTGGCAATGTCAGCAATAGGAAACATTTTACAGAAATTTATAGACATTAACACGATAATAATGGGTGACTTCAACTCAAAACATCAAATTTGGGGAAGCACGGAGACGGATGAGAAAGGTGAAAAAGTATTAGAATTCACAGTATTACACAACCTGACATTATTAAATGCCAAAGAATCACCTCCGACATTTAAAACAAGTAGGGCGAGGGGTTGGATTGACCTCACCATATGTGACGCAAACCTAAACCAGGATATTAAAAGCTGGGAAGTACTTAAAACCTATAATCATAGCGATCACAGATACATTAAAGTTGTTATTAAAAATGAAGAACTTCCAGAGGAATATGGCCTAACGTTAAAAGGGCAAACAAAAGTCATGGAAAAGTTGCAAATTGATCCCTGGTTTGAGGAAGTCCAGGGGAAAATAAACACGAAGGAAAGTATTGAAGAAATAGCGAATACGCTACACGAGAAAATCGAGAAACTTAAGAAGGAATTCAGTAAAAAGAAAAAACCTTCTAAACAAAAACCGAATACTTGGTGGTCAAGAGACCTAGAAATTGAAAGGAAGAGAGTCAGAGCACTACGAAGGAGGTATCAAAAGGCGAAAGGGGATATCAGAGAACAATACAAAAAGGAATACTATAAAGAACATGACACGTATAACAACATGATAGAACAGGCTAAAAACAACAGTTGGAAAACTCTATGTACTAAGGCTACGAAAAATCCATTCATCCTACCGTATAAAATTGCACGAAATAAGATGAAAACCAAGGTTATGTTTAGAAGCATCACAAAAGAAAATGGAGAAGTCACAAAGACTCTTCAGGAAACAATAGAACACATTCTAGGAAATTTATACCCTAACTGCATGGAAAATGACGAGCCAGGACACAGTCAAATACAATCAAGCAACGACACAATAAACAATAACAAACAGGGAGGAAATTGGACATCGGGAGCAGAAATGAGAGAAAGAAATTTACCCAGTGATGACCTCCCATTTACAGAGATTGAAGTAACGCAGATAGTAAAAAATCTGAGGAAAGATGTAACCCCCGGACCAGACAACCTAAAAACTAACCTCATACAAGTGATGTATGAAAGGCATAAGACTTTCTTTGTCAATCTTTTTAATGCATGCTTAAAGCACGGACATTTTCCTCAAAGATGGAAAGAATCTAAAATTATATTGATTCCAAAAGGGAACGGAGAGGACAAATCCGAGGAAAACAAATATCGCCCAATAGCTATTAACTCGATTTTGGGAAAAATATTAGAAAAGCTCATAAAAGATAGAATCTATTATTTCTTGTTTAAAAATCACCATTTTAACAAAAAACAATTTGGATTTACCCATGGGACATCAACAACCACGGCATTGGAAGAAATAATCAAACGAATAAACCAAGCGAAAATTGATAAGCTAAACAGCATGCTAATAGCACTAGATATTAAAAACGCATTCAATTCTATAAAACCCGAAGTAGTTATTCAGAAACTAGAAGAATATAAGTGTCCCAACAACCTAATAAAACTGGCGGACAATATTCTACGGAACAGGAAAATAATCTATGAAACAGATGGAGTAAAAATTAAGAAAACACTAACTTCAGGTTCCCCACAGGGGTCACCTTTAAGCCCACTCTGTTGGAATATAACAATAGGCGACCTATTAGAAACTCAGCTTCAAGAAGGAGTACACATCCAAGCCTTTGCGGACGACGTGGTGTTACACATAAAGTTCCGCTCAAGAAAAGAGGTGGAGGAAAAAGCTACGAAGGCACTAACACTAATAAATCAGTGGGCACATCAAAAAGGAATAACCCTGAATAAGGAAAAATCGGAATATATGATAATCGGAAAGCAGTACATTAGCCATCAACCCCAAATAAAAATCGGACAGGATAAAATCAAAATGGTTAACGAAATGAAAATTCTAGGGGTGGTCTTGGACACAAAACTAACATTCCTCCCACATCTAAAATACTTAAAAAGAAAAGTAGACGAAGTCACGTATAATTTAAGTCGTACAATAAAAGACGACAAACATACAAATAGAAACACACTACAGTTAATATATAAAAGGGGTATAGAACGAATGGTTACATACGCCTCCCCAGCATGGTATAGCCGAAAAACCATTTTTATTAAAAAACTGAAATCAATCCAAAGATTACCTTTATTATTAATAACTAAATCATTCAAAACAACATCAAATCTTTCACTCAACATATTAGCAAACATTCCACCTCTCCATTTGACAATCGAAAAAGAAAACGAATTACACTACATACTTAAGAAAGGAAAGAACTTCACATGGCAACAGAAAGTATACACCGAAAACGAAATAATGAAGAAACACGACCAATGGCAAGATCATCCAGCAAATAAAGTTAGCATACCCTTTGGAACAACAGAGGAAGAAGCAGACTTCAAAATATACACAGACGGATCAAAGAAAGAAAAAGAAACAGGAGCGGCATTTATAATACTAAACAAAGATAACCAAATCCAAACAGTGAAAAAATATAAACTTCCAGAACACAGTAGTAATTACGAGGCTGAGATCATTGCAATCCAGAAAGCAATAGAACATATCTGGCCTCTACAAGCTTTCGTTAAATACCAGCTTTTTACAGACAGCCAATCTGCACTTCTGGCAATAAAAAATCCAGATAACCTAAATCCAATTATTTGTAACATCAGGAAAACCTTAAGCCAAACACAAAGTAAAGATATTAAACTGACCTACGTAAAAGCACACAGTGGGAATATAGGGAACACATTAGCCGACGAATGCGCAAAAGAAGCGAGCAAAGACGGAGAGGAAATATTTGTTCCCATAACGAAAACAGTTATAGCAAAAGAATTAAAGAAAAAGTTAAACGACGAGTG
>NW_027464706.1:112500-125000 GCF_043290135.1 Rhipicephalus microplus
CACAGTTTTCCCGGTGGTGCCGCACCCGGGCTCGCCCCGGCTGACGCAGTTTTCGCGCCGCCCCGGCTGACGCGGTTTCGTGCCGCCCCGGCAGACGCGGTTTTCGCGCCGCCCCGGCTGACGCGGTTTCGTGCCGCCCCGGCAGACGCAGTTCGGACTTAGCACTTTTCGGCTGTGCCTGGCTGGCGGCCCACTCACTCAATCGCCATGTCTGTTTGCCACAGTTTTCCCGGTGGTGCCGCACCCGGGCTCGCCCCGGCTGACGCAGTTTTCGCGCCGCCCCGGCTGACGCGGTTTCGTGCCGCCCCGGCAGACGCGGTTTTCGCGCCGCCCCGGCTGACGCGGTTTCGTGCCGCCCCGGCAGACGCAGTTCGGACTTAGCACTTTTCGGCTGTGCCTGGCTGGCGGCCCACTCACTCGATCGCCATGTCTGTTTGCCACAGTTTTCCCGGTGGTGCCGCACCCGGGCTCGCCCCGGCAGACGCGTTTTTTTTTTTTCTTTCGCCCCGGCTGACGCAGTTTTCGCGCCGCCCCGGCTGACGCGGTTTCGTGCCGCCCCTGCAGACGCGGTTTTTTGCGCCGCCCCGGCTGACGCGGTTTTTGCCGCCCCGGCTGACGCAGTTCGGACTTAGCACTTTTCGGCTGTGCCTGGCTGGCGGCCCACTCACTCGATCGCCATGTCTGTTTGCCACAGTTTTCCCGGTGGTGCCGCACCCGGGCTCGCCCCGGCTGACGCAGTTTTCGCGCCGCCCCGGCTGACGCGGTTTCGTGCCGCCCCGGCAGACGCGGTTTTCGCGCCGCCCCGGCTGACGCGGTTTCGTGCCGCCCCGGCAGACGCAGTTCGGACTTAGCACTTTTCGGCTGTGCCTGGCTGGCGGCCCACTCACTCGATCGCCATGTCTGTTTGCCACAGTTTTCCCGGTGGTGCCGCACCCGGGCTCGCCCCGGCTGACGCAGTTTTCGCGCCGCCCCGGCTGACGCGGTTTCGTGCCGCCCCGGCAGACGCGGTTTTCGCGCCGCCCCGGCTGACGCGGTTTCGTGCCGCCCCGGCAGACGCAGTTCGGACTTAGCACTTTTCGGCTGTGCCTGGCTGGCGGCCCACTCACTCGATCGCCATGTCTGTTTGCCACAGTTTTCCCGGTGGTGCCGCACCCGGGCTCGCCCCGGCAGACGCGTTTTTTTTTTCTTTCGCCCCGGCTGACGCAGTTTTCGCGCCGCCCCGGCTGACGCGGTTTCGTGCCGCCCCGGCAGACGCGGTTTTTTTGCACCGCCCCGGCTGACGCGGTTTTTGCCGCCCCGGCTGACGCAGTTCGGACTTGGCACTTTTTGGCTGAGCCTGGCTGGTGGCCCACTCACTCGATCGCCATGTCTGTTAGCCACAGTTTTCCCGGTGGTGCCGCACCCGGGCTCGCCCCGGCTGACGCAGTTTTCGCGCCGCCCCGGCAGACGCGGTTTTCGCGCCGCCCCGGCTGACGCGGTTTTTGCCGCCCCGGCTGACGCAGTTCGGACTTGGCACTTTTTGGGCTGAGCCTGGCTGGCGGCCCACTCACTCGATCGCCATGTCTGTTTGCCACAGTCTTCCCGGTGGTGCCGCACCCGGGCTCGCCCCGGCAGACGCGTTTTTTTTTTCTTTCGCCCCGGCAGACGTGGTTCCCCCCCCCCCCCTTTTCGCTCGCCCCGGCTGACGAGGTTTTCGCGCCGCCCCGGCTGACGCAGTTTTCGCGCCGCCCCGGCTGACGCGGTTTCGTGCCGCCCCGGCTGACGCGGTTTTCGCGCCGCCCCGGCTGACGCGGTTTTTGCGTCGCCCCGGCTGACACGGTTCGGACTTTGCACTTTTCGGCTGTGCCTGGCTGGCGGCCCACTCACTCGATCGCCATGTCTGTTTGCCACAGTTTTCCCGGTGGTGCCGCACCCGGGCTCGCCCCGGCTGACGCAGTTTTCGCGCCGCCCCGGCTGACGCGGTTTCGTGCCGCCCCGGCAGACGCGGTTTTCGCGCCGCCCCGGCTGACGCGGTTTCGTGCCGCCCCGGCAGACGCAGTTCGGACTTAGCACTTTTCGGCTGTGCCTGGCTGGCGGCCCACTCACTCGATCGCCATGTCTGTTTGCCACAGTTTTCCCGGTGGTGCCGCACCCGGGCTCGCCCCGGCTGACGCAGTTTTCGCGCCGCCCCGGCTGACGCGGTTTCGTGCCGCCCCGGCAGACGCGGTTTTCGCGCCGCCCCGGCTGACGCGGTTTCGTGCCGCCCCGGCAGACGCAGTTCGGACTTAGCACTTTTCAGCTGTGCCTGGCTGGCGGCCCACTCACTCGATCGCCATGTCTGTTTGCCACAGTTTTCCCGGTGGTGCCGCACCCGGGCTCGCCCCGGCAGACGCGTTTTTTTTTTTTCTTTCGCCCCGGCTGACGCAGTTTTCGCGCCGCCCCGGCTGACGCGGTTTCGTGCCGCCCCGGCAGACGCGGTTTTTTGCGCCGCCCCGGCTGACGCGGTTTTTGCCGCCCCGGCTGACGCAGTTCGGACTTAGCACTTTTCGGCTGTGCCTGGCTGGCGGCCCACTCACTCGATCGCCATGTCTGTTTGCCACAGTTTTCCCGGTGGTGCCGCACCCGGGCTCGCCCCGGCTGACGCAGTTTTCGCGCCGCCCCGGCTGACGCGGTTTCGTGCCGCCCCGGCAGACGCGGTTTTCGCGCCGCCCCGGCTGACGCGGTTTCGTGCCGCCCCGGCAGACGCAGTTCGGACTTAGCACTTTTCGGCTGTGCCTGGCTGGCGGCCCACTCACTCGATCGCCATGTCTGTTTGCCACAGTTTTCCCGGTGGTGCCGCACCCGGGCTCGCCCCGGCTGACGCAGTTTTCGCGCCGCCCCGGCTGACGCGGTTTCGTGCCGCCCCGGCAGACGCGGTTTTCGCGCCGCCCCGGCTGACGCGGTTTCGTGCCGCCCCGGCAGACGCAGTTCGGACTTAGCACTTTTCGGCTGTGCCTGGCTGGCGGCCCACTCACTCGATCGCCATGTCTGTTTGCCACAGTTTTCCCGGTGGTGCCGCACCCGGGCTCGCCCCGGCAGACGCAGTTTTCGCGCCGCCCCGGCAGACGCGGTTTTCGCGCCGCCCCGGCTGACGCGGTTTTTGCCGCCCCGGCTGACGCAGTTCGGACTTGGCACTTTTTGGGCTGAGCCTGGCTGGCGGCCCACTCACTCGATCGCCATGTCTGTTTGCCACAGTCTTCCCGGTGGTGCCGCA
Source organism: Rhipicephalus microplus (assembly GCF_043290135.1). NCBI lineage: Eukaryota > Metazoa > Arthropoda > Arachnida > Ixodida > Ixodidae > Rhipicephalus > Rhipicephalus microplus. Next base: position 115,733 of record NW_027464706.1, read on the forward strand.
CCCGGGCTCGCCCCGGCAGACGCGTTTTTTTTTCTTTCGCCCCGGCAGACGTGGTTCCCCCCCCCCCCTTTTCGCTCGCCCCGGCTGACGAGGTTTTCGCGCCGCCCCGGCTGACGCAGTTTTCGCGCCGCCCCGGCTGACGCGGTTTCGTGCCGCCCCGGCTGACGCGGTTTTCGCGCCGCCCCGGCTGACGCGGTTTTTGCGTCGCCCCGGCTGACACGGTTCGGACTTTGCACTTTTCGGCTGTGCCTGGCTGGCGGCCCACTCACTCGATCGCCATGTCTGTTTGCCACAGTTTTCCCGGTGGTGCCGCACCCGGGCTTGCCCCGGCAGACGCGTTTTTTTTTTTTCTTTTCGCCCCGGCTGACGCAGTTTTCGCCCCGCCCCGGCTGACGCGGTTTCGTGCCGCCCCGGCAGACGCGGTTTTTTGCGCCGCCCCGGCTGACGCGGTTTTTGCCGCCCCGGCTGACGCAGTTCGGACTTTGCACTTTTTGGCTGAGCCTGGCTGGCGGCCCACTCACTCGATCGCCATGTCTGTTTGCCACAGTTTTCCCGGTGGTGCCGCACCCGGGCTCGCCCCGGCAGACGCGTTTTTTTTTTCCTTCGCCCCGGCAGACGTGGTTCCCCCCCCCCCCCTCCGTCTTTCTTTTTGTTTTTTTTTTCGCCGCGGCTGAAGTGGATTTTTCGGTGCCTCGACGCCCCGGTAGTCGCGGTTTTTCCGTTTCCGCACGGCCCCGGCTGACGCTGCTCGGTCACAGTCGCCTTTTGTGAGGATTGCAGACTTCTTGAGCGCGGGTGTTTTTTTTTTGTTGTTGTTGTTGTTTTATTACGCATTCGCTCCAGCAGACGCTGTTTAGACTTTTTGTTTCCTCTTTTATCCTGCGACGAGGTGACGAGGTTTATTCGGTGCCCCGCCGCCCCGGCTGAAGTGATTTTTCCTGTCCCGTGCCGCCCCGGCTGACGCGGTTGGGACTTCGCGTTTGTTCGGCCGCCACGGGTTTTGGCGCACTCGCTCGGTTGCTTGTTGTTGCCACTTGTTGCGAACCCAGGTTTCTTGAGCGAGCGCGGGCGTTTTTTCTTCCTTTCTTTCTTTGTTCTATGTGTTAGCGAATCGGCCTTTAATATCACACGAGGACTCACAACCAACAATTTTCAGTTTGAAGTGTAAAAAATCTGCAGGTGTTGACGTAACTGACTTGCCCCGTACCCTTGAGTACATCCATGAAGTTCTCGTAGTACTACTAAATCGCATTATTCCAAGTGGAGAAATTCCCATAAACTTGCAAACCTCTACACGAAAATCGGTGCGCGTGATAAAGTTGAAAATTATCGTCCGATATCAAATGTGCCTTCTATAACACAAATTCTAGGAAAAAAAAAAAAAAACACTTGTTCGCCGTTCTCTGCGCCGTGACTGGCAGCACTCCGGCGAAGCGAAACGGGGTCGATTCGAGCACGATATCGGCGTCTTTCGACGTGCTCGCCGGCGACCGTCGCACGAGTACGTCGCACGAGCGCGTCTGCCGGGGCGCCGTTTGCGAAGCCGACGCAAAAGTGGGAACCGCCGCTCGGATGATCGCCGCTTTCGGCAGAGTGAGTGTTGGCACTCCGGGGAAGCGAAACAGCGTGAATGCGCCCACGAAATCGGCGTATTTTGAAGTGCCCGCCGGCGACCGTCGCACGAGTACGGTAAACCGCGTCAGCCGGGGCGTAGTTCGGGACGCCGACGAAAAAGTGGGAAGCGCAACTCGGATCTTCGCCGTTTTTGCAGGAGTGAGTGGCGGCCCTCCTGCGAGACCAAGAAGCATCGATTCGTGCACGAATTCGGCGCCTTTCGACGTGATCGCCGGCGACCGTCGCTCGAGTAGGGCAAACCGCGTCTGCCGGGGCGGGCTTCGGGACGCCGATGCGAAAGTGGGAAACGCTGCTCGGATGTTCGCCGTTTTTGGCCGAGTGAGTGCTGGCACTCGGGCGAAGCCAAACGGGGCCGATTACGGCACGATATCGGCGTCTTTCGACGTGCCCGGCGGCGACCGTCGCACGAGTACGGTAAACCGCGTCAGCCCGGGCGGAGTTCGGGACGCCGATGCGAAAGTGGAGAACGCCGCTCGGATCTTCGCCGTTTTTGGAGGAGTGAGTGGCGGCACTCCGGAGAAGCCAAGGAGCGCCAATTAGCGCACGATATCGGCGTCTTTCGACGCGCTCGCCGGCGACCGTCGAACGAGTAGGGCAAACCGCGTCTGCCGGGGCGGGGTTTACGACGCCGACGCAAAAGTGGGAACCGCCGCTCGGATGTTGGCCGTTTTTGGCAGAGTGAGTGCTGGCACACCGGCGACGCGAAAGAGCGCGAAAGCGCCCACGAAAGTGGCGTATTTGGACGTGCTTGACGGCGACCGCTGCAGGAGTACGAAAAACCACGTCAGCCGGGGCGAGCGACCCACGGCGGTCTGGGTGCTTATCGCTGCTATTATAGGGGCACCCCGGCAGACGCAGAAAAAAAAAATTTTTTTTCGACCTTCTTTTTTGCTGGTCGAGCTCGGGTAACCCAGGTCGCAATGGGAGCCGCGCACGAAAGCGGCGTCGCGAGACGCGTTCGCGGTCGCTAGTCGCACGAGCTCGGCAACCGCGTCAGCCGGCGCGGAGTTCGGGATGCCGACGGCTAAGTGGGTACCGCTGCTCGGATGTTCGCCGTTTTTGGCCGAGTGAGTGCTGGCACTCCGGCGAAGCGAAACGGGGCCGATTCGGGCACGATATCGGCGTATTTCGACGTGCTCGCCGGCGACCGTCGCACGAGTACGGCAAAGCGCGTCTGCCGGGGCGAGGTTTGCGATGCCGACGAAAAAGTGGGAAGCGCCGCTCGGATCTTCGCCGTTTTTGCAGGAGTGAGTGGCGGCCCTCCTGCGAGACCAAGAAGCATCGACTCGCGCACGATATCGGTGTCTTTCGACGTGCCCGCCGGCCACCGCCGCACGAGTACGGCAAACCGCGTATGCCGGGGCGGGGTTGGCGACGCCGACGCAAAAGTGGGAACCGCCACTAGGATGTTCGCCGTTTTTGGCAGAGTGAGTGCTGGCACACCGGCGACGCGAAAGAGCGCGAAAGCGCCCACGAAAGTGGCGTATTTGGACGTGCTTGACGGCGACCGCTGCAGGAGTACGAAAAACCACGTCAGCCGGGGCGAGCGACCCACGGCGGTCTGGGTGCTTATCGCTGCTATTATAGGGGCACCCCGGCAGACGCAGAAAAAAAAAATTTTTTTTCGACCTTCTTTTTTGCTGGTCGAGCTCGGGTAACCCAGGTCGCAATGGGAGCCGCGCACGAAAGCGGCGTCGCGAGACGCGTTCGCGGTCGCTAGTCGCACGAGCTCGGCAACCGCGTCAGCCGGCGCGGAGTTCGGGATGCCGACGGCTAAGTGGGTACCGCTGCTCGGATGTTCGCCGTTTTTGGCCGAGTGAGTGCTGGCACTCCGGCGAAGCGAAACGGGGCCGATTCGGGCACGATATCGGCGTATTTCGACGTGCTCGCCGGCGACCGTCGCACGAGTACGGCAAAGCGCGTCTGCCGGGGCGAGGTTTGCGATGCCGACGAAAAAGTGGGAAGCGCCGCTCGGATCTTCGCCGTTTTTGCAGGAGTGAGTGGCGGCCCTCCTGCGAGACCAAGAAGCATCGACTCGCGCACGATATCGGTGTCTTTCGACGTGCCCGCCGGCCACCGCCGCACGAGTACGGCAAACCGCGTATGCCGGGGCGGGGTTGGCGACGCCGACGCAAAAGTGGGAACCGCCACTAGGATGTTCGCCGTTTTTGGCAGAGTGAGTGCTGGCACTCCGGCGAAGCGAAAGAGCGCGAATGCGCCCACGAAAGTGGCGTGTTTGGACGTGCTTGACGACGACCACCGCAGGAAAACGAAAAACCACGTCAGCCGGGGCGAGCGACCCATGGCGGTCTGGGTGCTTATCGCTGCTATTATAGGGGCACCCCGGCAGACGCAAAAAAAAAAAAAATTTTTTTTCGACATTCTTTCTTGCTCGTCGACCTCGGGTGACCCAGGTCGCAGTGGGAGCCGCGCACGAAAGCGGCGTCGCGAGACGGCTTCGCGGTCGCTAGTCGCACGAGCTCGGCAACCGCGTCTGCCGGGGCGGAGTTCGGGACGCCGACGGCTAAGTGGGAACCGCCGCTCGGATGTTCGCCGTTTGTGGCCGAGTGAGTGCTGGCACTCCGGCGAAGCCAAACGGGGCCGATTCCGGCACGATATCGGCGTCTTTCTACGTGCTCGCCGGCGACCGTCGCACGAGTACGGCAAAGTGCGTCTGCCGGGGCGGGGTTTGCGACGCGTACGCAATAGTGAGAACCGTCGCTCGGATGTTCGTCGTCTTTCGCCGAGCCAGTGCTGGCACTCCGGCGAAGCCGAACGGAGCCGATTCGGGCACGATATCGGCGTCTTTCCACGTGCTCGCCGGCGACCGTCGCACGAGTACGGTAAACCGCGTCAGCCGGGGCGGAGTTCGGGACGCCGATGCGAAAGTGGGAAGCGCCGCTCGGATCTTCGCCGTTTTTGGAGGAGTCAGTGGCGGCACTCCGGTGAAGCCAAGGTGCGCCAATTCGCGCACGATATCGGCGTCTTTCGACGTGCCCGCCGGCCACCGTCGCACGAGTACGGCAAACCTCGTCTGCCGGGGCGGGGTTTGCGACGCCGACGCAAAAGTGGGAACCGCCGCTCGGATGTTCGCCGTTTTTGGCAGAGTGAGTGCTGGCACTCCGGCGAAGCGAAAGAGCGTGAATGCGCCCACGAAAGTAGCGTATTTGGACGTGCTTGACGGCGACCGCCGCAGGAGTACGAAAAACCACGTCAGCCGGGGCGAGCGACCCACGGCGGTCTGGGTGCTTATCGCTGCTATTATAGGGGCACCCCGGCAGACGCAGAAAGAAAAAAAAAAAAAAAATGGGGACATGGCGTGCGTCACCGTGCGGCTTCGCAGCGTTGCCGAAGTCGCCGAGCCCTTCGACTGAGCCGAACGGCGGACAGGGAACGTTGGTCGGCCGTTCTAACCTGTCGGTGCCACGCCGAGACGTCGTTAAGGAAAACCGCGTCGTGGGCCTCTACGACGCCGTCGAGTCGTTGTACGTTTGGTGTCCAGCGTGTCGGCGGCGAGTAGCGGACACGTCGTTCACGACTTCGGTCTTTCGCAGTCGACGCGAACTTGCGGAGAGTCGTGGTGCCTCACGTTTTCGGCAGAAACCGCGGCGGAATTTTCCCGTGCGTGCGCGCACGACCTCGGTGCTGTGCCGTCAGCGTAGTGTTGCACAAACTCGTGGCCTACCCAAGGTGCGGTACGTTTGCGGCCGTATCCTCGGTGGGAATTTCGTGAGTAGGGTCGCAAATTCTACGACCTCGGCGGGTTTGAGAGCGACGTAGACTTGTGGCACGCTCAACGTGCCACACGTTTCGGGGCACACCCGCGGTGAAATTTTCTCGAGTACGCTCGTATTAGTGCCCAAGGAGGTCTGGGTACTTATCGCTGCTATTATGTGGGGGTTCTCGTGAGCGGCGTACGCGAAAGCGACCGGGTGTCTGATATGCGGCGGGCTTCGGCCTCGTCAAGCGTGTCCTCGGGTCTGCTCCAGGGGAATCCACGGCAGTCGTCTGCAGCCTCATCCGCTTGATGCGTTAGGGGCTGGTTGTCGGACGGTGCCGTTTTACCACGATATCGAGGTGTGTTCCGTGTCGTCCTCGGGCGATTCAGATGCGAAAGCGCCGAAGACGCGGGCGTGACCCGTCGTCTGGCGGCTTTGCAGTCTCGGCTCCGTTGCTAGTTCCGGCCGGTCCACCGACAGTGCAGCGGGCTTGGGCAACCCGCACGGCGCGACCGAGTCGATGCAACGAAAAAGAGCGAGCATGAACGTGCTTCTTGCCGCACGGCTCCCACTCGTCTTTCGGGAAGGTTGTGCCGTAGCGAGCTCGAACGCCGTCATCTCGGAGTGCAAAATAAGCGTGTTGGGGCGCCTGAAGGTGGCCTCCGCCGCACACAGACTGCGTCCGGCCCGCCGAAGGCGAGGACGGACGCGCAGTCGAACGATTACCTGGTTGATCCTGCCAGTAATCATATGCTTGTCTCAAAGATTAAGCCATGCATGTCTAAGTACATGCCGAAATAAGGCGAAACCGCGAATGGCTCATTAAATCAGTTATGGTTCCTTAGATCGTTTCTTCCTACTTGGATAACTGTGGCAATTCTAGAGCTAATACATGCAGTGAGCCTGGAGCCCTTTGGGTAACGGGTGCTTTTATTAGACCAAGATCGATCGGGTTTCGGCCCGTATTGTGTGGTGACTCTGGATAACTTTGTGCTGATCGCATGGCCACGAGCCGGCGACGTTTCTTTCAAGTGTCTGCCTTATCAACTTTCGATGGTAGGTTACTTGCTTACCATGGTTGTTACGGGTAACGGAGAATCAGGGTTCGATTCCGGAGAGGGAGCCTGAGAAACGGCTACCACATCCAAGGAAGGCAGCAGGCGCGCAAATTACCCACTCCCGGCACGGGGAGGTAGTGACGAAAAATAACAATACGGGACTCTTTTGAGGCCCCGTAATTGAAATGAGTACACTCTAAATCCTTTAACGAGGATCAATTGGAGGGCAAGTCTGGTGCCAGCAGCCGCGGTAATTCCAGCTCCAATAGCGTATACTAAAGCTGCTGCGGTTAAAAAGCTCGTAGTTGGATCTCAGTTCCAGACGAGTAGTGCATCTACCCGATGCGACGGCTCGGACTGAACATCATGCCGGTTCTTTCTTGGTGCACTTCATTGTGTGCCTCGAGATGGCCGGTGCTTTTACTTTGAAAAAATTAGAGTGCTCAACGCAGGCGAGTCGCCTGAATAAACTTGCATGGAATAATAGAACAAGACCTCGTTTCTGTTCTGTTGGTTTTTGGAATACGAGGTAATGATTAAGAGGGACGGACGGGGGCATTCGTATTGCGGCGCTAGAGGTGAAATTCTTGGACCGTCGCAAGACGAACTACTGCGAAAGCATTTGCCAAGAATGTTTTCATTGATCAAGAACGAAAGTCAGAGGTTCGAAGGCGATCAGATACCGCCCTAGTTCTGACCATAAACGATGCCAACCAGCGATCCGCCTGAGTTACTCAAATGACTCGGCGGGCAGCTTCCGGGAAACCAAAGTATTTGGGTTCCGGGGGAAGTATGGTTGCAAAGCTGAAACTTAAAGGAATTGACGGAAGGGCACCACCAGGAGTGGAGCCTGCGGCTTAATTTGACTCAACACGGGAAAACTTACCCGGCCCGGACACTGGGAGGATTGACAGATTGAGAGCTCTTTCTTGATTCGGTGGATGGTGGTGCATGGCCGTTCTTAGTTGGTGGAGCGATTTGTCTGGTTAATTCCGATAACGAACGAGACTCTAGCCTATTAAATAGGTGCGGGGTTCCCAGCACCTTACAACCTTCTTAGAGGGACAAGCGGCTCCTAGCCGCACGAAACAGAGCAATAACAGGTCTGTGATGCCCTTAGATGTCCGGGGCCGCACGCGCGCTACACTGAAGGAAGCAGCGTGTCTTTATCCCTGTCTGAAAAGACTGGGTAACCCGTGGAACTTCTTTCGTGATTGGGATAGGGGCTTGCAATTGTTCCCCTTGAACGAGGAATTCCCAGTAAGCGCGAGTCATAAGCTCGCGTTGATTACGTCCCTGCCCTTTGTACACACCGCCCGTCGCTACTACCGATTGAATGATTTAGTGAGGTCTTCGGACCGATGTCCGGCGCGGCCTTTCGGTTGCGCCGGTCTGTTGGAAAGATGACCAAACTTGATCATTTAGAGGAAGTAAAAGTCGTAACAAGGTTTCCGTAGGTGAACCTGCGGAAGGATCATTAACGGATTGTGAAGGGTGAGCGCCTCAGCTGCGTCTGCGCCCGACACTTTCTGCCGCTGACCCCGTTTGGACGCGGGGTCGGCTTTTCCCCACGGGGCTGCCTGAATGTGGAGCGGCACCCCGTGACAAATTGTTGCGCCCAGCGGACGCCAACACCGCGACCTTGGACGGTCGGCCAGGTGGCGGACGCGGGTACAAACGGCGCAACGCACTCATAGGTCGGCTTTCGACCCGCCACTGCACCGTGGCTCGAAGCGCTCGAAATGCGCGACCCGACCGCTGCGGGACCGCCTAGTACTGTAAACAGGAGCGGCGGAGCGCGAACGGCGAGTCGTGGTTACGTCGGTAGAAGGCGAGGCTGCGCGTTCCCGAAACGCCAGCCGAGTGCCCTCCCGACCGTTCGAGCGTGCAAGAACGAGACCCGACAATCGCGCGGCGACTGCCAAGTACGAGAGGAACGGCACAAGCGTCGGCGGTCGGTCAAGGAACTGGCGATGTGACGGGTCCGCTGTGCACCAGTGCATACCGTCCCGCCGTCCGCGGCAAGCGCCTCCGCGTCCTCGGGTGACGGAGGCTGCCGGTCGGTTCTTGCAGGCGAGGGATCTCGCTGGCACCGGTTCGCGTTGACGCGCGGCCGGTCATGGCACGGCGATGCGACGGCCGAGGTGCGCAGTACTCGATGGAGGAACCGCACGCTCCGATGACCGTCCCGCCCTCCGCGGCGTATGCGTACCGACCGTAATGGTTGCAGCAGCGCCGGCCGGCTTTTGAATTCGCCACACGAAACACGGTGCGAGATCGCGGTTAGGGGAGCGTCGACGTTGCCAGGCGTTTTGCTTGCTGCCGAGGGAAAGGCGGCACGGCCACGTCGCGCTCGTCGCGATTAGCGGGTCTGCGCGCTTTGGGAAGGTGCCGCAACGACTTGCCGAAAGAGGAAGCACGGAAGAACGAGGGACTTGGACGTCCCGACAATTGAACGCACTTGCGGCCAGGCCCTTGCTGGCTTCGTTCTTCCGCCTCGAGTAGGCTCGTACGCGGCTCCGGCGCCGAAAGTGGTCCTTGGCACCGACTTCGGTGGACGTGGGAAGTGCCGCGCAAGTACGGCGCGCCTGGCTCCACCTGTTGGCTAAAGTAGGCAGCCGGATCGGCATTTTGGTGTGCGGTGGCAAACCGTGGATGCGAAAAAAGCTTGTGCGATTTCGTGGAACAAAAAGCGGGGGTCCCCCTTTTTATGCGGAGGAGACCGACCCGCCTGCCGTGGTGAACCGCGACGCCACGGTAAAAACGGGAGAGGCTTGTCGATGGGACCGTGCATCCCGCGCTCCACGGAGGCCGGGAGGCGGCCGCCCGAGGAAATGTGTAGCCGTCGAGGCCCGC
>NW_027464706.1:130000-135000 GCF_043290135.1 Rhipicephalus microplus
TACGTTAACTCTAACACCAAAATCCGGAACCCCCCTATTACCAGGGTTGAAAACCTGCACATTGTGGCCAGGTTGAGCAACTGGATTAAACCAAATTTGGCGGAACTAGGAAATTCTTGCTGAAAACGCTCGGAACCAAGTCCTGGTGCCACAGAACAGCAGAATTATTCTTCTCAGTTCAAGAGGGCCACAAAAGAACAAGGAATTTCAACTTTCCTGACCATTTTCTACAGTTAGACAAAAACAGCAAATCCGAGGCTGGTTTCGGTTCTTTTCTGGAGCCGGCAGTTCTGGAAGTGCTTGAAGACTGGATACACGCTTTTGCTAGTAGTTCTGGGGCGAAACGACAGGAAATTGACATTTTCCGACTGTTCTGAGTTCGGATTCCCGTCAAAATGAGAGGCGGCCATCTTTGATTGAACACTTCACGCCAAAGGTAGAATAACTCCGGAACGAATCCCCGTAGAGAGACAAAACTGGTATCTATCTGTTTAGCGGAAAACGCCAACAGAGACAGGAAAAGTGCGGCGCCTCTACGCTGCCAAGAACACCTAAAACCGGCAACCTCTACTACCAAGGTTGAGGAACATCTCTGGCGATACCAGAACAAGTTAAAAAGGAGTAACTTTCTTCCAGACGGCAAACAACGGCTTCGAAGGCACAAACCCTTCTCTTGGAACACAGCGTGGAGATTAGGAGAAGATGTTGAAACCCAAGGGGATGAGAACGGAAACCCAGAAACAAGGACTGGAGGGAAGAGGACCTCTACAAACGGCAAACCCAGCAGTGGGGCCTACGTCAAAGGTCCTAAAAAACACAGGAAGCAATGACGACTCTGCAATTACAGACCCCACACAAGGGGCGAAGACAGACAAGATACAGAAGAAGAAGACCAAGAGGGTGGAACAAAAACAAGTGACCAACAAAGAAGAGAAGGCAAAGAAAGAAGAACCACAAGGAGCGATGCCCGCCAAAGCTTCTCTTGAAACAGATTGGTGGAGCCCAACCGAGAATGACCAGGTAGAGGGAGGCAGCCGAGGAACCGAAACCGAAGAAGCTGAAGGAGGAGAGGTCCACCCTCAAACACAAACGGCTGCTAACGAAGGAGCGCTAGACAACTGGGACGAAGACAGAAATTCACAATCGTCACTCCCAACCAGCCGCGGAGAAAAAGGTACAGTTTTGTCTAGACTTTCCAAAGCAGACAAAAACACTATGAGGGCTCTCATTAAAATCTCTACATTGACGGGCGGCGACGAGGCGGTAGCCCAGCAGATTGAAGCGATAATCTCCGAACAAGCTAAATTGAAAAACCTGTTAATGGAACAGGCCCAACAGATTGCGTTCCAAAAAGGCAGGATCGAAGAATTGGAGAAAAGAAGACAAGAAGAACCACTCGAACAAAGGGAAGAGCCAACACAGAGCAACACTCCCGCAACCGAGAGCCGACCAACCTATGCTCTGGTGGTATCTTCCGGAACAATGGAGAAAAAAGAGGTCGCATCGCTTCTGAGGCAGCGGGTGGATCCCCTCGACCTGGGAATCCAAGAAGCAACAATTCGGCCAGGGAGAGAGGGAATTGTCGTGATGACGAAGTCAAAAGAAGACTCAGCTAAGATTCTCCAGTTCATTCAGAAGGACAGAGAACTGAGAAATGTTGAAGCCAAGCTCCCAAAGGAGAACAGGATCCATAAGAAAATAATTGGACTCGAGGATGAAATTGACGAGGTCAATCTCCCAGCCCGAATCGTCAGGCAAAACCGTTTGGTGTGCTCGCCAGAAGACATAACAATAAAGAAGACATGGCCGGGCAAGAGAGGCAAGACAGTGATTCTTGCCCTAAATCGAAGTGCAAACAAAGCAATCGGAAGCCGAACTGCACTGAACATCGGCTGGTCACGATGCCCGATCTTTGACGACATCTTTTGGCCCAGATGCACAAGATGCGCCATGCACGGCCACATTGCTCCCGATTGCGATGGCCCCCAGCGCTGCATTAACTGTGGCCAACGAGGTCACTACCAAAGAGAATGTGAAGCAGAATCGCACTGCAACATCTGCGAGACTGAGGGTCGCACGGAGACAGATCATTCTATGATGTCCAGGGAATGCCCGGTATACATAACAAAGGTACAGGCCGAGAAAGGCAAAATTCTAGCTAGACTAAACTAAGAGTACCCAACACACAGGCACAATGGCGAATAGCACTGAAATACAAATAATACAGGTAAATTTAGGCAGGGCATTTAAGGCAAATCAGTCACTAAACAATTTTCAACAAGAAGAAGAATTCGACATATCTGTACTCCAAGAACCATATTCGCTCAACAACAAAATCATAGGGTTTCCGCTAAAGCATAAAGTTATAGCCAACAACAAAGACCCGAAGACAGCCATCATAATACACAAAGAAAATATAACCGCTTTCCCAATTATTATAGAACAAAAACTAATAGCAGTCAAGATAAATAAAGGTGAAAGAGAATTGGTAATTATCAACTGCTACTGTCCTCCGAATGAAAACGTCGAGCTGGCAATGTCAGCAATAGGAAACATTTTACAGAAATTTATAGACATTAACACGATAATAATGGGTGACTTCAACTCAAAACATCAAATTTGGGGAAGCACGGAGACGGATGAGAAAGGTGAAAAAGTATTAGAATTCACAGTATTACACAACCTGACATTATTAAATGCCAAAGAATCACCTCCGACATTTAAAACAAGTAGGGCGAGGGGTTGGATTGACCTCACCATATGTGACGCAAACCTAAACCAGGATATTAAAAGCTGGGAAGTACTTAAAACCTATAATCATAGCGATCACAGATACATTAAAGTTGTTATTAAAAATGAAGAACTTCCAGAGGAATATGGCCTAACGTTAAAAGGGCAAACAAAAGTCATGGAAAAGTTGCAAATTGATCCCTGGTTTGAGGAAGTCCAGGGGAAAATAAACACGAAGGAAAGTATTGAAGAAATAGCGAATACGCTACACGAGAAAATCGAGAAACTTAAGAAGGAATTCAGTAAAAAGAAAAAACCTTCTAAACAAAAACCGAATACTTGGTGGTCAAGAGACCTAGAAATTGAAAGGAAGAGAGTCAGAGCACTACGAAGGAGGTATCAAAAGGCGAAAGGGGATATCAGAGAACAATACAAAAAGGAATACTATAAAGAACATGACACGTATAACAACATGATAGAACAGGCTAAAAACAACAGTTGGAAAACTCTATGTACTAAGGCTACGAAAAATCCATTCATCCTACCGTATAAAATTGCACGAAATAAGATGAAAACCAAGGTTATGTTTAGAAGCATCACAAAAGAAAATGGAGAAGTCACAAAGACTCTTCAGGAAACAATAGAACACATTCTAGGAAATTTATACCCTAACTGCATGGAAAATGACGAGCCAGGACACAGTCAAATACAATCAAGCAACGACACAATAAACAATAACAAACAGGGAGGAAATTGGACATCGGGAGCAGAAATGAGAGAAAGAAATTTACCCAGTGATGACCTCCCATTTACAGAGATTGAAGTAACGCAGATAGTAAAAAATCTGAGGAAAGATGTAACCCCCGGACCAGACAACCTAAAAACTAACCTCATACAAGTGATGTATGAAAGGCATAAGACTTTCTTTGTCAATCTTTTTAATGCATGCTTAAAGCACGGACATTTTCCTCAAAGATGGAAAGAATCTAAAATTATATTGATTCCAAAAGGGAACGGAGAGGACAAATCCGAGGAAAACAAATATCGCCCAATAGCTATTAACTCGATTTTGGGAAAAATATTAGAAAAGCTCATAAAAGATAGAATCTATTATTTCTTGTTTAAAAATCACCATTTTAACAAAAAACAATTTGGATTTACCCATGGGACATCAACAACCACGGCATTGGAAGAAATAATCAAACGAATAAACCAAGCGAAAATTGATAAGCTAAACAGCATGCTAATAGCACTAGATATTAAAAACGCATTCAATTCTATAAAACCCGAAGTAGTTATTCAGAAACTAGAAGAATATAAGTGTCCCAACAACCTAATAAAACTGGCGGACAATATTCTACGGAACAGGAAAATAATCTATGAAACAGATGGAGTAAAAATTAAGAAAACACTAACTTCAGGTTCCCCACAGGGGTCACCTTTAAGCCCACTCTGTTGGAATATAACAATAGGCGACCTATTAGAAACTCAGCTTCAAGAAGGAGTACACATCCAAGCCTTTGCGGACGACGTGGTGTTACACATAAAGTTCCGCTCAAGAAAAGAGGTGGAGGAAAAAGCTACGAAGGCACTAACACTAATAAATCAGTGGGCACATCAAAAAGGAATAACCCTGAATAAGGAAAAATCGGAATATATGATAATCGGAAAGCAGTACATTAGCCATCAACCCCAAATAAAAATCGGACAGGATAAAATCAAAATGGTTAACGAAATGAAAATTCTAGGGGTGGTCTTGGACACAAAACTAACATTCCTCCCACATCTAAAATACTTAAAAAGAAAAGTAGACGAAGTCACGTATAATTTAAGTCGTACAATAAAAGACGACAAACATACAAATAGAAACACACTACAGTTAATATATAAAAGGGGTATAGAACGAATGGTTACATACGCCTCCCCAGCATGGTATAGCCGAAAAACCATTTTTATTAAAAAACTGAAATCAATCCAAAGATTACCTTTATTATTAATAACTAAATCATTCAAAACAACATCAAATCTTTCACTCAACATATTAGCAAACATTCCACCTCTCCATTTGACAATCGAAAAAGAAAACGAATTACACTACATACTTAAGAAAGGAAAGAACTTCACATGGCAACAGAAAGTATACACCGAAAACGAAATAATGAAGAAACACGACCAATGGCAAGATCATCCAGCAAATAAAGTTAGCATACCCTTTGGAACAACAGAGGAAGAAGCAGACTTCAAAATATACACAGACGGATCAAAGAAAG
>NW_027464706.1:140000-152500 GCF_043290135.1 Rhipicephalus microplus
GCCATGTCTGTTTGCCACAGTTTTCCCGGTGGTGCCGCACCCGGGCTCGCCCCGGCTGACGCAGTTTTCGCGCCGCCCCGGCTGACGCGGTTTCGTGCCGCCCCGGCAGACGCGGTTTTCGCGCCGCCCCGGCTGACGCGGTTTTTGCGTCGCCCCGGCTGACACGGTTCGGACTTTGCACTTTTCGGCTGTGCCTGGCTGGCGGCCCACTCACTCGATCGCCATGTCTGTTTGCCACAGTTTTCCCGGTGGTGCCGCACCCGGGCTCGCCCCGGCTGACGCAGTTTTCGCGCCGCCCCGGCTGACGCGGTTTCGTGCCGCCCCGGCAGACGCGGTTTTCGCGCCGCCCCGGCTGACGCGGTTTCGTGCCGCCCCGGCAGACGCAGTTCGGACTTAGCACTTTTCGGCTGTGCCTGGCTGGCGGCCCACTCACTCGATCGCCATGTCTGTTTGCCACAGTTTTCCCGGTGGTGCCGCACCCGGGCTCGCCCCGGCTGACGCAGTTTTCGCGCCGCCCCGGCTGACGCGGTTTCGTGCCGCCCCGGCAGACGCGGTTTTCGCGCCGCCCCGGCTGACGCGGTTTCGTGCCGCCCCGGCAGACGCAGTTCGGACTTAGCACTTTTCGGCTGTGCCTGGCTGGCGGCCCACTCACTCAATCGCCATGTCTGTTTGCCACAGTTTTCCCGGTGGTGCCGCACCCGGGCTCGCCCCGGCTGACGCAGTTTTCGCGCCGCCCCGGCTGACGCGGTTTCGTGCCGCCCCGGCAGACGCGGTTTTCGCGCCGCCCCGGCTGACGCGGTTTCGTGCCGCCCCGGCAGACGCAGTTCGGACTTAGCACTTTTCGGCTGTGCCTGGCTGGCGGCCCACTCACTCGATCGCCATGTCTGTTTGCCACAGTTTTCCCGGTGGTGCCGCACCCGGGCTCGCCCCGGCAGACGCGTTTTTTTTTTTCTTTCGCCCCGGCTGACGCAGTTTTCGCGCCGCCCCGGCTGACGCGGTTTCGTGCCGCCCCGGCAGACGCGGTTTTTTGCGCCGCCCCGGCTGACGCGGTTTTTGCCGCCCCGGCTGACGCAGTTCGGACTTAGCACTTTTCGGCTGTGCCTGGCTGGCGGCCCACTCACTCGATCGCCATGTCTGTTTGCCACAGTTTTCCCGGTGGTGCCGCACCCGGGCTCGCCCCGGCAGACGCGTTTTTTTTTTTTTCTTTCGCCCCGGCTGACGCAGTTTTCGCGCCGCCCCGGCTGACGCGGTTTCGTGCCGCCCCGGCAGACGCGGTTTTTTGCGCCGCCCCGGCTGACGCGGTTTTTGCCGCCCCGGCTGACGCAGTTCGGACTTAGCACTTTTCGGCTGTGCCTGGCTGGCGGCCCACTCACTCGATCGCCATGTCTGTTTGCCACAGTTTTCCCGGTGGTGCCGCACCCGGGCTCGCCCCGGCTGACGCAGTTTTCGCGCCGCCCCGGCTGACGCGGTTTCGTGCCGCCCCGGCAGACGCGGTTTTCGCGCCGCCCCGGCTGACGCGGTTTCGTGCCGCCCCGGCAGACGCAGTTCGGACTTAGCACTTTTCGGCTGTGCCTGGCTGGCGGCCCACTCACTCGATCGCCATGTCTGTTTGCCACAGTTTTCCCGGTGGTGCCGCACCCGGGCTCGCCCCGGCTGACGCAGTTTTCGCGCCGCCCCGGCTGACGCGGTTTCGTGCCGCCCCGGCAGACGCGGTTTTCGCGCCGCCCCGGCTGACGCGGTTTCGTGCCGCCCCGGCAGACGCAGTTCGGACTTAGCACTTTTCGGCTGTGCCTGGCTGGCGGCCCACTCACTCGATCGCCATGTCTGTTTGCCACAGTTTTCCCGGTGGTGCCGCACCCGGGCTCGCCCCGGCAGACGCAGTTTTCGCGCCGCCCCGGCAGACGCGGTTTTCGCGCCGCCCCGGCTGACGCGGTTTTTGCCGCCCCGGCTGACGCAGTTCGGACTTGGCACTTTTTGGGCTGAGCCTGGCTGGCGGCCCACTCACTCGATCGCCATGTCTGTTTGCCACAGTCTTCCCGGTGGTGCCGCACCCGGGCTCGCCCCGGCAGACGCGTTTTTTTTTCTTTCGCCCCGGCAGACGTGGTTCCCCCCCCCCTTTTCGCTCGCCCCGGCTGACGAGGTTTTCGCGCCGCCCCGGCTGACGCAGTTTTCGCGCCGCCCCGGCTGACGCGGTTTCGTGCCGCCCCGGCTGACGCGGTTTTCGCGCCGCCCCGGCTGACGCGGTTTTTGCGTCGCCCCGGCTGACACGGTTCGGACTTTGCACTTTTCGGCTGTGCCTGGCTGGCGGCCCACTCACTCGATCGCCATGTCTGTTTGCCACAGTTTTCCCGGTGGTGCCGCACCCGGGCTTGCCCCGGCAGACGCGTTTTTTTTTTTTCTTTTCGCCCCGGCTGACGCAGTTTTCGCCCCGCCCCGGCTGACGCGGTTTCGTGCCGCCCCGGCAGACGCGGTTTTTTGCGCCGCCCCGGCTGACGCGGTTTTTGCCGCCCCGGCTGACGCAGTTCGGACTTTGCACTTTTTGGCTGAGCCTGGCTGGCGGCCCACTCACTCGATCGCCATGTCTGTTTGCCACAGTTTTCCCGGTGGTGCCGCACCCGGGCTCGCCCCGGCAGACGCGTTTTTTTTTTTCCTTCGCCCCGGCAGACGTGGTTCCCCCCCCCCCCTCCGTCTTTCTTTTTGTTTTTTTTTTCGCCGCGGCTGAAGTGGATTTTTCGGTGCCTCGACGCCCCGGTAGTCGCGGTTTTTCCGTTTCCGCACGGCCCCGGCTGACGCTGCTCGGTCACAGTCGCCTTTTGTGAGGATTGCAGACTTCTTGAGCGCGGGTGTTTTTTTTTTGTTGTTGTTGTTGTTTTATTACGCATTCGCTCCAGCAGACGCTGTTTAGACTTTTTGTTTCCTCTTTTATCCTGCGACGAGGTGACGAGGTTTATTCGGTGCCCCGCCGCCCCGGCTGAAGTGATTTTTCCTGTCCCGTGCCGCCCCGGCTGACGCGGTTGGGACTTCGCGTTTGTTCGGCCGCCACGGGTTTTGGCGCACTCGCTCGGTTGCTTGTTGTTGCCACTTGTTGCGAACCCAGGTTTCTTGAGCGAGCGCGGGCGTTTTTTCTTCCTTTCTTTCTTTGTTCTATGTGTTAGCGAATCGGCCTTTAATATCACACGAGGACTCACAACCAACAATTTTCAGTTTGAAGTGTAAAAAATCTGCAGGTGTTGACGTAACTGACTTGCCCCGTACCCTTGAGTACATCCATGAAGTTCTCGTAGTACTACTAAATCGCATTATTCCAAGTGGAGAAATTCCCATAAACTTGCAAACCTCTACACGAAAATCGGTGCGCGTGATAAAGTTGAAAATTATCGTCCGATATCAAATGTGCCTTCTATAACACAAATTCTAGGAAAAAAAAAAAAAAACACTTGTTCGCCGTTCTCTGCGCCGTGACTGGCAGCACTCCGGCGAAGCGAAACGGGGTCGATTCGAGCACGATATCGGCGTCTTTCGACGTGCTCGCCGGCGACCGTCGCACGAGTACGTCGCACGAGCGCGTCTGCCGGGGCGCCGTTTGCGAAGCCGACGCAAAAGTGGGAACCGCCGCTCGGATGATCGCCGCTTTCGGCAGAGTGAGTGTTGGCACTCCGGGGAAGCGAAACAGCGTGAATGCGCCCACGAAATCGGCGTATTTTGAAGTGCCCGCCGGCGACCGTCGCACGAGTACGGTAAACCGCGTCAGCCGGGGCGTAGTTCGGGACGCCGACGAAAAAGTGGGAAGCGCAACTCGGATCTTCGCCGTTTTTGCAGGAGTGAGTGGCGGCCCTCCTGCGAGACCAAGAAGCATCGATTCGTGCACGAATTCGGCGCCTTTCGACGTGATCGCCGGCGACCGTCGCTCGAGTAGGGCAAACCGCGTCTGCCGGGGCGGGCTTCGGGACGCCGATGCGAAAGTGGGAAACGCTGCTCGGATGTTCGCCGTTTTTGGCCGAGTGAGTGCTGGCACTCGGGCGAAGCCAAACGGGGCCGATTACGGCACGATATCGGCGTCTTTCGACGTGCCCGGCGGCGACCGTCGCACGAGTACGGTAAACCGCGTCAGCCCGGGCGGAGTTCGGGACGCCGATGCGAAAGTGGAGAACGCCGCTCGGATCTTCGCCGTTTTTGGAGGAGTGAGTGGCGGCACTCCGGAGAAGCCAAGGAGCGCCAATTAGCGCACGATATCGGCGTCTTTCGACGCGCTCGCCGGCGACCGTCGAACGAGTAGGGCAAACCGCGTCTGCCGGGGCGGGGTTTACGACGCCGACGCAAAAGTGGGAACCGCCGCTCGGATGTTGGCCGTTTTTGGCAGAGTGAGTGCTGGCACACCGGCGACGCGAAAGAGCGCGAAAGCGCCCACGAAAGTGGCGTATTTGGACGTGCTTGACGGCGACCGCTGCAGGAGTACGAAAAACCACGTCAGCCGGGGCGAGCGACCCACGGCGGTCTGGGTGCTTATCGCTGCTATTATAGGGGCACCCCGGCAGACGCAGAAAAAAAAAATTTTTTTTCGACCTTCTTTTTTGCTGGTCGAGCTCGGGTAACCCAGGTCGCAATGGGAGCCGCGCACGAAAGCGGCGTCGCGAGACGCGTTCGCGGTCGCTAGTCGCACGAGCTCGGCAACCGCGTCAGCCGGCGCGGAGTTCGGGATGCCGACGGCTAAGTGGGTACCGCTGCTCGGATGTTCGCCGTTTTTGGCCGAGTGAGTGCTGGCACTCCGGCGAAGCGAAACGGGGCCGATTCGGGCACGATATCGGCGTATTTCGACGTGCTCGCCGGCGACCGTCGCACGAGTACGGCAAAGCGCGTCTGCCGGGGCGAGGTTTGCGATGCCGACGAAAAAGTGGGAAGCGCCGCTCGGATCTTCGCCGTTTTTGCAGGAGTGAGTGGCGGCCCTCCTGCGAGACCAAGAAGCATCGACTCGCGCACGATATCGGTGTCTTTCGACGTGCCCGCCGGCCACCGCCGCACGAGTACGGCAAACCGCGTATGCCGGGGCGGGGTTGGCGACGCCGACGCAAAAGTGGGAACCGCCACTAGGATGTTCGCCGTTTTTGGCAGAGTGAGTGCTGGCACACCGGCGACGCGAAAGAGCGCGAAAGCGCCCACGAAAGTGGCGTATTTGGACGTGCTTGACGGCGACCGCTGCAGGAGTACGAAAAACCACGTCAGCCGGGGCGAGCGACCCACGGCGGTCTGGGTGCTTATCGCTGCTATTATAGGGGCACCCCGGCAGACGCAGAAAAAAAAAATTTTTTTTCGACCTTCTTTTTTGCTGGTCGAGCTCGGGTAACCCAGGTCGCAATGGGAGCCGCGCACGAAAGCGGCGTCGCGAGACGCGTTCGCGGTCGCTAGTCGCACGAGCTCGGCAACCGCGTCAGCCGGCGCGGAGTTCGGGATGCCGACGGCTAAGTGGGTACCGCTGCTCGGATGTTCGCCGTTTTTGGCCGAGTGAGTGCTGGCACTCCGGCGAAGCGAAACGGGGCCGATTCGGGCACGATATCGGCGTATTTCGACGTGCTCGCCGGCGACCGTCGCACGAGTACGGCAAAGCGCGTCTGCCGGGGCGAGGTTTGCGATGCCGACGAAAAAGTGGGAAGCGCCGCTCGGATCTTCGCCGTTTTTGCAGGAGTGAGTGGCGGCCCTCCTGCGAGACCAAGAAGCATCGACTCGCGCACGATATCGGTGTCTTTCGACGTGCCCGCCGGCCACCGCCGCACGAGTACGGCAAACCGCGTATGCCGGGGCGGGGTTGGCGACGCCGACGCAAAAGTGGGAACCGCCACTAGGATGTTCGCCGTTTTTGGCAGAGTGAGTGCTGGCACTCCGGCGAAGCGAAAGAGCGCGAATGCGCCCACGAAAGTGGCGTGTTTGGACGTGCTTGACGACGACCACCGCAGGAAAACGAAAAACCACGTCAGCCGGGGCGAGCGACCCATGGCGGTCTGGGTGCTTATCGCTGCTATTATAGGGGCACCCCGGCAGACGCAAAAAAAAAAAAAATTTTTTTTCGACATTCTTTCTTGCTCGTCGACCTCGGGTGACCCAGGTCGCAGTGGGAGCCGCGCACGAAAGCGGCGTCGCGAGACGGCTTCGCGGTCGCTAGTCGCACGAGCTCGGCAACCGCGTCTGCCGGGGCGGAGTTCGGGACGCCGACGGCTAAGTGGGAACCGCCGCTCGGATGTTCGCCGTTTGTGGCCGAGTGAGTGCTGGCACTCCGGCGAAGCCAAACGGGGCCGATTCCGGCACGATATCGGCGTCTTTCTACGTGCTCGCCGGCGACCGTCGCACGAGTACGGCAAAGTGCGTCTGCCGGGGCGGGGTTTGCGACGCGTACGCAATAGTGAGAACCGTCGCTCGGATGTTCGTCGTCTTTCGCCGAGCCAGTGCTGGCACTCCGGCGAAGCCGAACGGAGCCGATTCGGGCACGATATCGGCGTCTTTCCACGTGCTCGCCGGCGACCGTCGCACGAGTACGGTAAACCGCGTCAGCCGGGGCGGAGTTCGGGACGCCGATGCGAAAGTGGGAAGCGCCGCTCGGATCTTCGCCGTTTTTGGAGGAGTCAGTGGCGGCACTCCGGTGAAGCCAAGGTGCGCCAATTCGCGCACGATATCGGCGTCTTTCGACGTGCCCGCCGGCCACCGTCGCACGAGTACGGCAAACCTCGTCTGCCGGGGCGGGGTTTGCGACGCCGACGCAAAAGTGGGAACCGCCGCTCGGATGTTCGCCGTTTTTGGCAGAGTGAGTGCTGGCACTCCGGCGAAGCGAAAGAGCGTGAATGCGCCCACGAAAGTAGCGTATTTGGACGTGCTTGACGGCGACCGCCGCAGGAGTACGAAAAACCACGTCAGCCGGGGCGAGCGACCCACGGCGGTCTGGGTGCTTATCGCTGCTATTATAGGGGCACCCCGGCAGACGCAGAAAGAAAAAAAAAAAAAAAATGGGGACATGGCGTGCGTCACCGTGCGGCTTCGCAGCGTTGCCGAAGTCGCCGAGCCCTTCGACTGAGCCGAACGGCGGACAGGGAACGTTGGTCGGCCGTTCTAACCTGTCGGTGCCACGCCGAGACGTCGTTAAGGAAAACCGCGTCGTGGGCCTCTACGACGCCGTCGAGTCGTTGTACGTTTGGTGTCCAGCGTGTCGGCGGCGAGTAGCGGACACGTCGTTCACGACTTCGGTCTTTCGCAGTCGACGCGAACTTGCGGAGAGTCGTGGTGCCTCACGTTTTCGGCAGAAACCGCGGCGGAATTTTCCCGTGCGTGCGCGCACGACCTCGGTGCTGTGCCGTCAGCGTAGTGTTGCACAAACTCGTGGCCTACCCAAGGTGCGGTACGTTTGCGGCCGTATCCTCGGTGGGAATTTCGTGAGTAGGGTCGCAAATTCTACGACCTCGGCGGGTTTGAGAGCGACGTAGACTTGTGGCACGCTCAACGTGCCACACGTTTCGGGGCACACCCGCGGTGAAATTTTCTCGAGTACGCTCGTATTAGTGCCCAAGGAGGTCTGGGTACTTATCGCTGCTATTATGTGGGGGTTCTCGTGAGCGGCGTACGCGAAAGCGACCGGGTGTCTGATATGCGGCGGGCTTCGGCCTCGTCAAGCGTGTCCTCGGGTCTGCTCCAGGGGAATCCACGGCAGTCGTCTGCAGCCTCATCCGCTTGATGCGTTAGGGGCTGGTTGTCGGACGGTGCCGTTTTACCACGATATCGAGGTGTGTTCCGTGTCGTCCTCGGGCGATTCAGATGCGAAAGCGCCGAAGACGCGGGCGTGACCCGTCGTCTGGCGGCTTTGCAGTCTCGGCTCCGTTGCTAGTTCCGGCCGGTCCACCGACAGTGCAGCGGGCTTGGGCAACCCGCACGGCGCGACCGAGTCGATGCAACGAAAAAGAGCGAGCATGAACGTGCTTCTTGCCGCACGGCTCCCACTCGTCTTTCGGGAAGGTTGTGCCGTAGCGAGCTCGAACGCCGTCATCTCGGAGTGCAAAATAAGCGTGTTGGGGCGCCTGAAGGTGGCCTCCGCCGCACACAGACTGCGTCCGGCCCGCCGAAGGCGAGGACGGACGCGCAGTCGAACGATTACCTGGTTGATCCTGCCAGTAATCATATGCTTGTCTCAAAGATTAAGCCATGCATGTCTAAGTACATGCCGAAATAAGGCGAAACCGCGAATGGCTCATTAAATCAGTTATGGTTCCTTAGATCGTTTCTTCCTACTTGGATAACTGTGGCAATTCTAGAGCTAATACATGCAGTGAGCCTGGAGCCCTTTGGGTAACGGGTGCTTTTATTAGACCAAGATCGATCGGGTTTCGGCCCGTATTGTGTGGTGACTCTGGATAACTTTGTGCTGATCGCATGGCCACGAGCCGGCGACGTTTCTTTCAAGTGTCTGCCTTATCAACTTTCGATGGTAGGTTACTTGCTTACCATGGTTGTTACGGGTAACGGAGAATCAGGGTTCGATTCCGGAGAGGGAGCCTGAGAAACGGCTACCACATCCAAGGAAGGCAGCAGGCGCGCAAATTACCCACTCCCGGCACGGGGAGGTAGTGACGAAAAATAACAATACGGGACTCTTTTGAGGCCCCGTAATTGAAATGAGTACACTCTAAATCCTTTAACGAGGATCAATTGGAGGGCAAGTCTGGTGCCAGCAGCCGCGGTAATTCCAGCTCCAATAGCGTATACTAAAGCTGCTGCGGTTAAAAAGCTCGTAGTTGGATCTCAGTTCCAGACGAGTAGTGCATCTACCCGATGCGACGGCTCGGACTGAACATCATGCCGGTTCTTTCTTGGTGCACTTCATTGTGTGCCTCGAGATGGCCGGTGCTTTTACTTTGAAAAAATTAGAGTGCTCAACGCAGGCGAGTCGCCTGAATAAACTTGCATGGAATAATAGAACAAGACCTCGTTTCTGTTCTGTTGGTTTTTGGAATACGAGGTAATGATTAAGAGGGACGGACGGGGGCATTCGTATTGCGGCGCTAGAGGTGAAATTCTTGGACCGTCGCAAGACGAACTACTGCGAAAGCATTTGCCAAGAATGTTTTCATTGATCAAGAACGAAAGTCAGAGGTTCGAAGGCGATCAGATACCGCCCTAGTTCTGACCATAAACGATGCCAACCAGCGATCCGCCTGAGTTACTCAAATGACTCGGCGGGCAGCTTCCGGGAAACCAAAGTATTTGGGTTCCGGGGGAAGTATGGTTGCAAAGCTGAAACTTAAAGGAATTGACGGAAGGGCACCACCAGGAGTGGAGCCTGCGGCTTAATTTGACTCAACACGGGAAAACTTACCCGGCCCGGACACTGGGAGGATTGACAGATTGAGAGCTCTTTCTTGATTCGGTGGATGGTGGTGCATGGCCGTTCTTAGTTGGTGGAGCGATTTGTCTGGTTAATTCCGATAACGAACGAGACTCTAGCCTATTAAATAGGTGCGGGGTTCCCAGCACCTTACAACCTTCTTAGAGGGACAAGCGGCTCCTAGCCGCACGAAACAGAGCAATAACAGGTCTGTGATGCCCTTAGATGTCCGGGGCCGCACGCGCGCTACACTGAAGGAAGCAGCGTGTCTTTATCCCTGTCTGAAAAGACTGGGTAACCCGTGGAACTTCTTTCGTGATTGGGATAGGGGCTTGCAATTGTTCCCCTTGAACGAGGAATTCCCAGTAAGCGCGAGTCATAAGCTCGCGTTGATTACGTCCCTGCCCTTTGTACACACCGCCCGTCGCTACTACCGATTGAATGATTTAGTGAGGTCTTCGGACCGATGTCCGGCGCGGCCTTTCGGTTGCGCCGGTCTGTTGGAAAGATGACCAAACTTGATCATTTAGAGGAAGTAAAAGTCGTAACAAGGTTTCCGTAGGTGAACCTGCGGAAGGATCATTAACGGATTGTGAAGGGTGAGCGCCTCAGCTGCGTCTGCGCCCGACACTTTCTGCCGCTGACCCCGTTTGGACGCGGGGTCGGCTTTTCCCCACGGGGCTGCCTGAATGTGGAGCGGCACCCCGTGACAAATTGTTGCGCCCAGCGGACGCCAACACCGCGACCTTGGACGGTCGGCCAGGTGGCGGACGCGGGTACAAACGGCGCAACGCACTCATAGGTCGGCTTTCGACCCGCCACTGCACCGTGGCTCGAAGCGCTCGAAATGCGCGACCCGACCGCTGCGGGACCGCCTAGTACTGTAAACAGGAGCGGCGGAGCGCGAACGGCGAGTCGTGGTTACGTCGGTAGAAGGCGAGGCTGCGCGTTCCCGAAACGCCAGCCGAGTGCCCTCCCGACCGTTCGAGCGTGCAAGAACGAGACCCGACAATCGCGCGGCGACTGCCAAGTACGAGAGGAACGGCACAAGCGTCGGCGGTCGGTCAAGGAACTGGCGATGTGACGGGTCCGCTGTGCACCAGTGCATACCGTCCCGCCGTCCGCGGCAAGCGCCTCCGCGTCCTCGGGTGACGGAGGCTGCCGGTCGGTTCTTGCAGGCGAGGGATCTCGCTGGCACCGGTTCGCGTTGACGCGCGGCCGGTCATGGCACGGCGATGCGACGGCCGAGGTGCGCAGTACTCGATGGAGGAACCGCACGCTCCGATGACCGTCCCGCCCTCCGCGGCGTATGCGTACCGACCGTAATGGTTGCAGCAGCGCCGGCCGGCTTTTGAATTCGCCACACGAAACACGGTGCGAGATCGCGGTTAGGGGAGCGTCGACGTTGCCAGGCGTTTTGCTTGCTGCCGAGGGAAAGGCGGCACGGCCACGTCGCGCTCGTCGCGATTAGCGGGTCTGCGCGCTTTGGGAAGGTGCCGCAACGACTTGCCGAAAGAGGAAGCACGGAAGAACGAGGGACTTGGACGTCCCGACAATTGAACGCACTTGCGGCCAGGCCCTTGCTGGCTTCGTTCTTCCGCCTCGAGTAGGCTCGTACGCGGCTCCGGCGCCGAAAGTGGTCCTTGGCACCGACTTCGGTGGACGTGGGAAGTGCCGCGCAAGTACGGCGCGCCTGGCTCCACCTGTTGGCTAAAGTAGGCAGCCGGATCGGCATTTTGGTGTGCGGTGGCAAACCGTGGATGCGAAAAAAGCTTGTGCGATTTCGTGGAACAAAAAGCGGGGGTCCCCCTTTTTATGCGGAGGAGACCGACCCGCCTGCCGTGGTGAACCGCGACGCCACGGTAAAAACGGGAGAGGCTTGTCGATGGGACCGTGCATCCCGCGCTCCACGGAGGCCGGGAGGCGGCCGCCCGAGGAAATGTGTAGCCGTCGAGGCCCGCATCTGCGTGCACTCTTATCCAAATGGGTGTACCGCAGGCATTTTCTGGTTAGGCGGGCCAATGAGAGCGAGCACACAACGATACCTACGGGTCCGGCTTGGAGAACCGGCTTCGACGCCTCCCGAGTATTTATAGAGGGGTGGACCACGAAAGCACTCGCAAGTAGCGAAAGCGAAACGCCGTCCGAAACACACCGTTTGCTCGATTTGCGGCAGCCGAAAAAGGCGCGGCAGAGTTTTGGAGTCCAAGCGTGCGCTGAAAAGCGCCCTTCTTGGCCACTGTTTGGCCGAGTGCCAGAAACGTTTGGTTTTGACTGTACGGAATTGAACAAACACTTTTTCACGACTCTAAGCGGTGGATCACTCGGTTCTCGGGTCGATGAAGAACGCAGCCAGCTGCGAGACTTGGTGTGAATTGCAGGACACACTGAGCACTGATTCTTTGAACGCACATTGCGGCCTTGGGTCTTCCCTTGGCTTCGTCTGTCTGAGGGTCGGATCACATATCAAGAGAGCCTTCGGCGCACAAGGGAACGTGAGCCGTCGACTCGTTTTGACCGCGTCGGCAACACGGACAGCACGCTGAACACCTCACAGCGAGCGCCAACAGCGGCCACTCAAGGGCGAGACGGTGGCGACCGTCGTGCCAGAGCCCAACCGAAACGGGGGCGACCGACTGCATTGAGGATGTGGCACCTCGTTGAGACCGCCGCAGGACTTCGAGTCGGAAGGAAGCCTGCAGGGAAAGTGCGGTCGAGGTTGCGTACTCCTCTCTGCGACCGGGCGCGCAAGAGCTGCGAGAGCCACGGACGCGCAACTTTAACGCACGGTAAACACGAGGAGCGAAAGCCGGCCAGCAAAGCTTCTCCAGCCGTGCGCAAAGTGCGCGAGATCGCAGCCTTGCGTTGCGCTTGTTGCCCTCGAAGTAAGCAGGGTGTCCCGTAGACCGGGCGCTCGAACACGCTGCGGGGCCGTGCCTCCTCCAGGCTTTGCCGCGCGAACAGGGAACGTTCGCGCGCAAAGCGCAGGGAGGTGAGGAGGCTGCGCCCGACGTTTGCGGTTCGCTGCGTACGCGGTTGATGCGGAGAGCACGGCGCGACGACTTGCCGCGAAGCGGAAAAAGTCTCCCGCACGAGTTGGCGAAACGTTGGCGAAGCTTAAGGCGTTCTCGTCGTAGTCCGCCGT
>NW_027464706.1:157500-160000 GCF_043290135.1 Rhipicephalus microplus
GTTTTGTCTAGACTTTCCAAAGCAGACAAGAACACTATGAGGGCTCTCATTAAAATCTCTACATTGACGGGCGGCGACGAGGCGGTAGCCCAGCAGATTGAAGCGATAATCTCCGAACAAGCTAAATTGAAAAACCTGTTAATGGAACAGGCCCAACAGATTGCGTTCCAAAAAGGCAGGATCGAAGAATTGGAGAAAAGAAGACAAGAAGAACCACTCGAACAAAGGGAAGAGCCAACACAGAGCAACACTCCCGCAACCGAGAGCCGACCAACCTATGCTCTGGTGGTATCTTCCGGAACAATGGAGAAAAAAGAGGTCGCATCGCTTCTGAGGCAGCGGGTGGATCCCCTCGACCTGGGAATCCAAGAAGCAACAATTCGGCCAGGGAGAGAGGGAATTGTCGTGATGACGAAGTCAAAAGAAGACTCAGCTAAGATTCTCCAGTTCATTCAGAAGGACAGAGAACTGAGAAATGTTGAAGCCAAGCTCCCAAAGGAGAACAGGATCCATAAGAAAATAATTGGACTCGAGGATGAAATTGACGAGGTCAATCTCCCAGCCCGAATCGTCAGGCAAAACCGTTTGGTGTGCTCGCCAGAAGACATAACAATAAAGAAGACATGGCCGGGCAAGAGAGGCAAGACAGTGATTCTTGCCCTAAATCGAAGTGCAAACAAAGCAATCGGAAGCCGAACTGCACTGAACATCGGCTGGTCACGATGCCCGATCTTTGACGACATCTTTTGGCCAAGATGCACAAGATGCGCCATGCACGGCCACATTGCTCCCGATTGCGATGGCCCCCAGCGCTGCATTAACTGTGGCCAACGAGGTCACTACCAAAGAGAATGTGAAGCAGAATCGCACTGCAACATCTGCGAGACTGAGGGTCGCACCGAGACAGATCATTCTATGATGTCCAGGGAATGCCCGGTATACATAACAAAGGTACAGGCCGAGAAAGGCAAAATTCTAGCTAGACTAAACTAAGAGTACCCAACACACAGGCACAATGGCGAATAGCACTGAAATACAAATAATACAGGTAAATTTAGGCAGGGCATTTAAGGCAAATCAGTCACTAAACAATTTTCAACAAGAAGAAGAATTCGACATATCTGTACTCCAAGAACCATATTCGCTCAACAACAAAATCATAGGGTTTCCGCTAAAGCATAAAGTTATAGCCAACAACAAAGACCCGAAGACAGCCATCATAATACACAAAGAAAATATAACCGCTTTCCCAATTATTATAGAACAAAAACTAATAGCAGTCAAGATAAATAAAGGTGAAAGAGAATTGGTAATTATCAACTGCTACTGTCCTCCGAATGAAAACGTCGAGCTGGCAATGTCAGCAATAGGAAACATTTTACAGAAATTTATAGACATTAACACGATAATAATGGGTGACTTCAACTCAAAACATCAAATTTGGGGAAGCACGGAGACGGATGAGAAAGGTGAAAAAGTATTAGAATTCACAGTATTACACAACCTGACATTATTAAATGCCAAAGAATCACCTCCGACATTTAAAACAAGTAGGGCGAGGGGTTGGATTGACCTCACCATATGTGACGCAAACCTAAACCAGGATATTAAAAGCTGGGAAGTACTTAAAACCTATAATCACAGCGATCACAGATACATTAAAGTTGTTATTAAAAATGAAGAACTTCCAGAGGAATATGGCCTAACGTTAAAAGGGCAAACAAAAGTCATGGAAAAGTTGCAAATTGATCCCTGGTTTGAGGAAGTCCAGGGGAAAATAAACACGAAGGAAAGTATTGAAGAAATAGTGAATACGCTACACGAGAAAATCGAGAAACTTAAGAAGGAATTCAGTAAAAAGAAAAAACCTTCTAAACAAAAACCGAATACTTGGTGGTCAAGAGACCTAGAAATTGAAAGGAAGAGAGTCAGAGCACTACGAAGGAGGTATCAAAAGGCGAAAGGGGATATCAGAGAACAATACAAAAAGGAATACTATAAAGAACATGACACGTATAACAACATGATAGAACAGGCTAAAAACAACAGTTGGAAAACTCTATGTACTAAGGCTACGAAAAATCCATTCATCCTACCGTATAAAATTGCACGAAATAAGATGAAAACCAAGGTTATGTTTAGAAGCATCACAAAAGAAAATGGAGAAGTCACAAAGACTCTTCAGGAAACAATAGAACACATTCTAGGAAATTTATACCCTAACTGCATGGAAAATGACGAGCCAGGACACAGTCAAATACAATCAAGCAACGACACAATAAACAATAACAAACAGGGAGGAAATTGGACATCGGGAGCAGAAATGAGAGAAAGAAATTTACCCAGTGATGACCTCCCATTTACAGAGATTGAAGTAACGCAGATAGTAAAAAATCTGAGGAAAGATGTAACCCCCGGACCAGACAACCTAAAAACTAACCTCATACAAGTGATGTATGAAAGGCATAAGACTTTCTTTGTCAATCTTTTTAATGCATGC
>NW_027464706.1:165000-177500 GCF_043290135.1 Rhipicephalus microplus
GCCCTAAACCGCGCCAAGTACGGAAGGAACGGCGCGGAGAGGGCTCGAGACAAAGCTCGACCCTAAACCGCGCCAAGTACGGAGGGAACAGCGCGGCTAAGGGCTCGAAACAAACCCTAAACCGCGCCAAGTACGGAGGGAACAGCGCGGCTAAGGGCTCGAAACAAACCCTAAACCGCGCCAAGTACGGAAGGAACGGCGCGGAGAGGGCTCGAGACAAAGCTCGACCCTAAACCGCGCCAAGTACGGAGGGAACAGCGCGGCTAAGGGCTCGAAACAAACCCTGAACCGCGCCAAGTACGAAAGGAACGGCGCGCAGTAGGGGTTTAAAACAAAGCTGGTCCCAAAATCGCGCCAAGTACGAAAGGAACAGCGCGGTCGAGACTCGGAAGAAAAAGCTTTCAAAGTGTCGTAGCACGATGCACACTGCTGTTCGTGTGGAACAAACGTGACTACCGTGCTGTACGGTGGAGTTCTGTGCGCAAAAGCGGCGCGTGTGTTTCTAAGCACCACAGCGTTGTGTCAAAAAAGAGGTGCCTGAGAGAAACGCATGCGACTGCCGTGCTTTGCGGCATAGCACCGTGCGCAAAAACGGTGCGCATGCAAGAGGTGTCAGAGCAAGCGAACTTGTGCCACGAGCAACAGGTCACTAAAAGCCTATAGATGACGGTGTTGGAGGAAAAGAAAAATATCGAGAAAGCACTGCGGTGTGCCGTGCGTAGGGACGGGCGCGCGTGCCACATGCCGCCGAAATATGGGTGTCGGAGAAAACAGAGTGCCGCGCGTAACGAGGGGCGCGCGTGTTACAGAGAGATATGCCCAAACGCATGAAAGTGTACGCAGGTGTCCTAAGGCAGTTTTTTTTTTTTTTTTCCTCATTTTGATGTCGCCCCGGCTGACGCGGTTTTCGTTTTTCCGTGCCGCCCCGGCTGACGCAGTTTTTGCGCCGCCCCGGCTGACGCGGTTTTTGCGCCGCCCCGGCTGACGCGGTTTTCGCGCCGCCCCGGCTGACGCGGTTTTCGCGCCGCCCCGGCTGACGCGGTTTTCGCGCCGCCCCGGCTGACGCGGTTCGGACTTTGCACTTTTTGGCTGTGCCTGGCTGGCGGCCCACTCACTCGATCGCCAGGTCTGTTTGCCCCGGTGGTTCCACCGCCAGGCTTAAGCGCGAACTTTTTTTGTTTGTTTTCTTTTGATTAAGCGCAAGCTTTTTTCTTTGTTTTCTTTTGATTAAGCGCGGGCTTTTTTCTTTGTTTTTTTTTTTTATTTCGCCCCGGCAGACGCGGTTTTTGCGCCGCCCCGGCTGACGCGGTTTTTGCCGCCCCGGCTGACGCAGTTCGGACTTAGCACTTTTCGGCTGTGCCTGGCTGGCGGCCCACTCACTCGATCGCCATGTCTGTTTGCCACAGTTTTCCCGGTGGTGCCGCACCCGGGCTCGCCCCGGCTGACGCAGTTTTCGCGCCGCCCCGGCTGACGCGGTTTCGTGCCGCCCCGGCAGACGCGGTTTTCGCGCCGCCCCGGCTGACGCGGTTTTTGCGTCGCCCCGGCTGACACGGTTCGGACTTTGCACTTTTCGGCTGTGCCTGGCTGGCGGCCCACTCACTCGATCGCCATGTCTGTTTGCCACAGTTTTCCCGGTGGTGCCGCACCCGGGCTCGCCCCGGCTGACGCAGTTTTCGCGCCGCCCCGGCTGACGCGGTTTCGTGCCGCCCCGGCAGACGCGGTTTTCGCGCCGCCCCGGCTGACGCGGTTTCGTGCCGCCCCGGCAGACGCAGTTCGGACTTAGCACTTTTCGGCTGTGCCTGGCTGGCGGCCCACTCACTCGATCGCCATGTCTGTTTGCCACAGTTTTCCCGGTGGTGCCGCACCCGGGCTCGCCCCGGCTGACGCAGTTTTCGCGCCGCCCCGGCTGACGCGGTTTCGTGCCGCCCCGGCAGACGCGGTTTTCGCGCCGCCCCGGCTGACGCGGTTTCGTGCCGCCCCGGCAGACGCAGTTCGGACTTAGCACTTTTCGGCTGTGCCTGGCTGGCGGCCCACTCACTCAATCGCCATGTCTGTTTGCCACAGTTTTCCCGGTGGTGCCGCACCCGGGCTCGCCCCGGCTGACGCAGTTTTCGCGCCGCCCCGGCTGACGCGGTTTCGTGCCGCCCCGGCAGACGCGGTTTTCGCGCCGCCCCGGCTGACGCGGTTTCGTGCCGCCCCGGCAGACGCAGTTCGGACTTAGCACTTTTCGGCTGTGCCTGGCTGGCGGCCCACTCACTCGATCGCCATGTCTGTTTGCCACAGTTTTCCCGGTGGTGCCGCACCCGGGCTCGCCCCGGCAGACGCGTTTTTTTTTTTCTTTCGCCCCGGCTGACGCAGTTTTCGCGCCGCCCCGGCTGACGCGGTTTCGTGCCGCCCCGGCAGACGCGGTTTTTTGCGCCGCCCCGGCTGACGCGGTTTTTGCCGCCCCGGCTGACGCAGTTCGGACTTAGCACTTTTCGGCTGTGCCTGGCTGGCGGCCCACTCACTCGATCGCCATGTCTGTTTGCCACAGTTTTCCCGGTGGTGCCGCACCCGGGCTCGCCCCGGCAGACGCGTTTTTTTTTTTTTCTTTCGCCCCGGCTGACGCAGTTTTCGCGCCGCCCCGGCTGACGCGGTTTCGTGCCGCCCCGGCAGACGCGGTTTTTTGCGCCGCCCCGGCTGACGCGGTTTTTGCCGCCCCGGCTGACGCAGTTCGGACTTAGCACTTTTCGGCTGTGCCTGGCTGGCGGCCCACTCACTCGATCGCCATGTCTGTTTGCCACAGTTTTCCCGGTGGTGCCGCACCCGGGCTCGCCCCGGCTGACGCAGTTTTCGCGCCGCCCCGGCTGACGCGGTTTCGTGCCGCCCCGGCAGACGCGGTTTTCGCGCCGCCCCGGCTGACGCGGTTTCGTGCCGCCCCGGCAGACGCAGTTCGGACTTAGCACTTTTCGGCTGTGCCTGGCTGGCGGCCCACTCACTCGATCGCCATGTCTGTTTGCCACAGTTTTCCCGGTGGTGCCGCACCCGGGCTCGCCCCGGCTGACGCAGTTTTCGCGCCGCCCCGGCTGACGCGGTTTCGTGCCGCCCCGGCAGACGCGGTTTTCGCGCCGCCCCGGCTGACGCGGTTTCGTGCCGCCCCGGCAGACGCAGTTCGGACTTAGCACTTTTCGGCTGTGCCTGGCTGGCGGCCCACTCACTCGATCGCCATGTCTGTTTGCCACAGTTTTCCCGGTGGTGCCGCACCCGGGCTCGCCCCGGCAGACGCAGTTTTCGCGCCGCCCCGGCAGACGCGGTTTTCGCGCCGCCCCGGCTGACGCGGTTTTTGCCGCCCCGGCTGACGCAGTTCGGACTTGGCACTTTTTGGGCTGAGCCTGGCTGGCGGCCCACTCACTCGATCGCCATGTCTGTTTGCCACAGTCTTCCCGGTGGTGCCGCACCCGGGCTCGCCCCGGCAGACGCGTTTTTTTTTCTTTCGCCCCGGCAGACGTGGTTCCCCCCCCCCTTTTCGCTCGCCCCGGCTGACGAGGTTTTCGCGCCGCCCCGGCTGACGCAGTTTTCGCGCCGCCCCGGCTGACGCGGTTTCGTGCCGCCCCGGCTGACGCGGTTTTCGCGCCGCCCCGGCTGACGCGGTTTTTGCGTCGCCCCGGCTGACACGGTTCGGACTTTGCACTTTTCGGCTGTGCCTGGCTGGCGGCCCACTCACTCGATCGCCATGTCTGTTTGCCACAGTTTTCCCGGTGGTGCCGCACCCGGGCTTGCCCCGGCAGACGCGTTTTTTTTTTTTCTTTTCGCCCCGGCTGACGCAGTTTTCGCCCCGCCCCGGCTGACGCGGTTTCGTGCCGCCCCGGCAGACGCGGTTTTTTGCGCCGCCCCGGCTGACGCGGTTTTTGCCGCCCCGGCTGACGCAGTTCGGACTTTGCACTTTTTGGCTGAGCCTGGCTGGCGGCCCACTCACTCGATCGCCATGTCTGTTTGCCACAGTTTTCCCGGTGGTGCCGCACCCGGGCTCGCCCCGGCAGACGCGTTTTTTTTTTTCCTTCGCCCCGGCAGACGTGGTTCCCCCCCCCCCCCCTCCGTCTTTCTTTTTGTTTTTTTTTTCGCCGCGGCTGAAGTGGATTTTTTGGTGCCTCGACGCCCCGGTAGTCGCGGTTTTTCCGTTTCCGCACGGCCCCGGCTGACGCTGCTCGGTCACAGTCGCCTTTTGTGAGGATTGCAGACTTCTTGAGCGCGGGTGTTTTTTTTTTGTTGTTGTTGTTGTTTTATTACGCATTCGCTCCAGCAGACGCTGTTTAGACTTTTTGTTTCCTCTTTTATCCTGCGACGAGGTGACGAGGTTTATTCGGTGCCCCGCCGCCCCGGCTGAAGTGATTTTTCCTGTCCCGTGCCGCCCCGGCTGACGCGGTTGGGACTTCGCGTTTGTTCGGCCGCCACGGGTTTTGGCGCACTCGCTCGGTTGCTTGTTGTTGCCACTTGTTGCGAACCCAGGTTTCTTGAGCGAGCGCGGGCGTTTTTTCTTCCTTTCTTTCTTTGTTCTATGTGTTAGCGAATCGGCCTTTAATATCACACGAGGACTCACAACCAACAATTTTCAGTTTGAAGTGTAAAAAATCTGCAGGTGTTGACGTAACTGACTTGCCCCGTACCCTTGAGTACATCCATGAAGTTCTCGTAGTACTACTAAATCGCATTATTCCAAGTGGAGAAATTCCCATAAACTTGCAAACCTCTACACGAAAATCGGTGCGCGTGATAAAGTTGAAAATTATCGTCCGATATCAAATGTGCCTTCTATAACACAAATTCTAGGAAAAAAAAAAAAAAACACTTGTTCGCCGTTCTCTGCGCCGTGACTGGCAGCACTCCGGCGAAGCGAAACGGGGTCGATTCGAGCACGATATCGGCGTCTTTCGACGTGCTCGCCGGCGACCGTCGCACGAGTACGTCGCACGAGCGCGTCTGCCGGGGCGCCGTTTGCGAAGCCGACGCAAAAGTGGGAACCGCCGCTCGGATGATCGCCGCTTTCGGCAGAGTGAGTGTTGGCACTCCGGGGAAGCGAAACAGCGTGAATGCGCCCACGAAATCGGCGTATTTTGAAGTGCCCGCCGGCGACCGTCGCACGAGTACGGTAAACCGCGTCAGCCGGGGCGTAGTTCGGGACGCCGACGAAAAAGTGGGAAGCGCAACTCGGATCTTCGCCGTTTTTGCAGGAGTGAGTGGCGGCCCTCCTGCGAGACCAAGAAGCATCGATTCGTGCACGAATTCGGCGCCTTTCGACGTGATCGCCGGCGACCGTCGCTCGAGTAGGGCAAACCGCGTCTGCCGGGGCGGGCTTCGGGACGCCGATGCGAAAGTGGGAAACGCTGCTCGGATGTTCGCCGTTTTTGGCCGAGTGAGTGCTGGCACTCGGGCGAAGCCAAACGGGGCCGATTACGGCACGATATCGGCGTCTTTCGACGTGCCCGGCGGCGACCGTCGCACGAGTACGGTAAACCGCGTCAGCCCGGGCGGAGTTCGGGACGCCGATGCGAAAGTGGAGAACGCCGCTCGGATCTTCGCCGTTTTTGGAGGAGTGAGTGGCGGCACTCCGGAGAAGCCAAGGAGCGCCAATTAGCGCACGATATCGGCGTCTTTCGACGCGCTCGCCGGCGACCGTCGAACGAGTAGGGCAAACCGCGTCTGCCGGGGCGGGGTTTACGACGCCGACGCAAAAGTGGGAACCGCCGCTCGGATGTTGGCCGTTTTTGGCAGAGTGAGTGCTGGCACACCGGCGACGCGAAAGAGCGCGAAAGCGCCCACGAAAGTGGCGTATTTGGACGTGCTTGACGGCGACCGCTGCAGGAGTACGAAAAACCACGTCAGCCGGGGCGAGCGACCCACGGCGGTCTGGGTGCTTATCGCTGCTATTATAGGGGCACCCCGGCAGACGCAGAAAAAAAAAATTTTTTTTCGACCTTCTTTTTTGCTGGTCGAGCTCGGGTAACCCAGGTCGCAATGGGAGCCGCGCACGAAAGCGGCGTCGCGAGACGCGTTCGCGGTCGCTAGTCGCACGAGCTCGGCAACCGCGTCAGCCGGCGCGGAGTTCGGGATGCCGACGGCTAAGTGGGTACCGCTGCTCGGATGTTCGCCGTTTTTGGCCGAGTGAGTGCTGGCACTCCGGCGAAGCGAAACGGGGCCGATTCGGGCACGATATCGGCGTATTTCGACGTGCTCGCCGGCGACCGTCGCACGAGTACGGCAAAGCGCGTCTGCCGGGGCGAGGTTTGCGATGCCGACGAAAAAGTGGGAAGCGCCGCTCGGATCTTCGCCGTTTTTGCAGGAGTGAGTGGCGGCCCTCCTGCGAGACCAAGAAGCATCGACTCGCGCACGATATCGGTGTCTTTCGACGTGCCCGCCGGCCACCGCCGCACGAGTACGGCAAACCGCGTATGCCGGGGCGGGGTTGGCGACGCCGACGCAAAAGTGGGAACCGCCACTAGGATGTTCGCCGTTTTTGGCAGAGTGAGTGCTGGCACACCGGCGACGCGAAAGAGCGCGAAAGCGCCCACGAAAGTGGCGTATTTGGACGTGCTTGACGGCGACCGCTGCAGGAGTACGAAAAACCACGTCAGCCGGGGCGAGCGACCCACGGCGGTCTGGGTGCTTATCGCTGCTATTATAGGGGCACCCCGGCAGACGCAGAAAAAAAAAATTTTTTTTCGACCTTCTTTTTTGCTGGTCGAGCTCGGGTAACCCAGGTCGCAATGGGAGCCGCGCACGAAAGCGGCGTCGCGAGACGCGTTCGCGGTCGCTAGTCGCACGAGCTCGGCAACCGCGTCAGCCGGCGCGGAGTTCGGGATGCCGACGGCTAAGTGGGTACCGCTGCTCGGATGTTCGCCGTTTTTGGCCGAGTGAGTGCTGGCACTCCGGCGAAGCGAAACGGGGCCGATTCGGGCACGATATCGGCGTATTTCGACGTGCTCGCCGGCGACCGTCGCACGAGTACGGCAAAGCGCGTCTGCCGGGGCGAGGTTTGCGATGCCGACGAAAAAGTGGGAAGCGCCGCTCGGATCTTCGCCGTTTTTGCAGGAGTGAGTGGCGGCCCTCCTGCGAGACCAAGAAGCATCGACTCGCGCACGATATCGGTGTCTTTCGACGTGCCCGCCGGCCACCGCCGCACGAGTACGGCAAACCGCGTATGCCGGGGCGGGGTTGGCGACGCCGACGCAAAAGTGGGAACCGCCACTAGGATGTTCGCCGTTTTTGGCAGAGTGAGTGCTGGCACTCCGGCGAAGCGAAAGAGCGCGAATGCGCCCACGAAAGTGGCGTGTTTGGACGTGCTTGACGACGACCACCGCAGGAAAACGAAAAACCACGTCAGCCGGGGCGAGCGACCCATGGCGGTCTGGGTGCTTATCGCTGCTATTATAGGGGCACCCCGGCAGACGCAAAAAAAAAAAAATTTTTTTTCGACATTCTTTCTTGCTCGTCGACCTCGGGTGACCCAGGTCGCAGTGGGAGCCGCGCACGAAAGCGGCGTCGCGAGACGGCTTCGCGGTCGCTAGTCGCACGAGCTCGGCAACCGCGTCTGCCGGGGCGGAGTTCGGGACGCCGACGGCTAAGTGGGAACCGCCGCTCGGATGTTCGCCGTTTGTGGCCGAGTGAGTGCTGGCACTCCGGCGAAGCCAAACGGGGCCGATTCCGGCACGATATCGGCGTCTTTCTACGTGCTCGCCGGCGACCGTCGCACGAGTACGGCAAAGTGCGTCTGCCGGGGCGGGGTTTGCGACGCGTACGCAATAGTGAGAACCGTCGCTCGGATGTTCGTCGTCTTTCGCCGAGCCAGTGCTGGCACTCCGGCGAAGCCGAACGGAGCCGATTCGGGCACGATATCGGCGTCTTTCCACGTGCTCGCCGGCGACCGTCGCACGAGTACGGTAAACCGCGTCAGCCGGGGCGGAGTTCGGGACGCCGATGCGAAAGTGGGAAGCGCCGCTCGGATCTTCGCCGTTTTTGGAGGAGTCAGTGGCGGCACTCCGGTGAAGCCAAGGTGCGCCAATTCGCGCACGATATCGGCGTCTTTCGACGTGCCCGCCGGCCACCGTCGCACGAGTACGGCAAACCTCGTCTGCCGGGGCGGGGTTTGCGACGCCGACGCAAAAGTGGGAACCGCCGCTCGGATGTTCGCCGTTTTTGGCAGAGTGAGTGCTGGCACTCCGGCGAAGCGAAAGAGCGTGAATGCGCCCACGAAAGTAGCGTATTTGGACGTGCTTGACGGCGACCGCCGCAGGAGTACGAAAAACCACGTCAGCCGGGGCGAGCGACCCACGGCGGTCTGGGTGCTTATCGCTGCTATTATAGGGGCACCCCGGCAGACGCAGAAAGAAAAAAAAAAAAAAAAATGGGGACATGGCGTGCGTCACCGTGCGGCTTCGCAGCGTTGCCGAAGTCGCCGAGCCCTTCGACTGAGCCGAACGGCGGACAGGGAACGTTGGTCGGCCGTTCTAACCTGTCGGTGCCACGCCGAGACGTCGTTAAGGAAAACCGCGTCGTGGGCCTCTACGACGCCGTCGAGTCGTTGTACGTTTGGTGTCCAGCGTGTCGGCGGCGAGTAGCGGACACGTCGTTCACGACTTCGGTCTTTCGCAGTCGACGCGAACTTGCGGAGAGTCGTGGTGCCTCACGTTTTCGGCAGAAACCGCGGCGGAATTTTCCCGTGCGTGCGCGCACGACCTCGGTGCTGTGCCGTCAGCGTAGTGTTGCACAAACTCGTGGCCTACCCAAGGTGCGGTACGTTTGCGGCCGTATCCTCGGTGGGAATTTCGTGAGTAGGGTCGCAAATTCTACGACCTCGGCGGGTTTGAGAGCGACGTAGACTTGTGGCACGCTCAACGTGCCACACGTTTCGGGGCACACCCGCGGTGAAATTTTCTCGAGTACGCTCGTATTAGTGCCCAAGGAGGTCTGGGTACTTATCGCTGCTATTATGTGGGGGTTCTCGTGAGCGGCGTACGCGAAAGCGACCGGGTGTCTGATATGCGGCGGGCTTCGGCCTCGTCAAGCGTGTCCTCGGGTCTGCTCCAGGGGAATCCACGGCAGTCGTCTGCAGCCTCATCCGCTTGATGCGTTAGGGGCTGGTTGTCGGACGGTGCCGTTTTACCACGATATCGAGGTGTGTTCCGTGTCGTCCTCGGGCGATTCAGATGCGAAAGCGCCGAAGACGCGGGCGTGACCCGTCGTCTGGCGGCTTTGCAGTCTCGGCTCCGTTGCTAGTTCCGGCCGGTCCACCGACAGTGCAGCGGGCTTGGGCAACCCGCACGGCGCGACCGAGTCGATGCAACGAAAAAGAGCGAGCATGAACGTGCTTCTTGCCGCACGGCTCCCACTCGTCTTTCGGGAAGGTTGTGCCGTAGCGAGCTCGAACGCCGTCATCTCGGAGTGCAAAATAAGCGTGTTGGGGCGCCTGAAGGTGGCCTCCGCCGCACACAGACTGCGTCCGGCACGCCGAAGGCGAGGACGGACGCGCAGTCGAACGATTACCTGGTTGATCCTGCCAGTAATCATATGCTTGTCTCAAAGATTAAGCCATGCATGTCTAAGTACATGCCGAAATAAGGCGAAACCGCGAATGGCTCATTAAATCAGTTATGGTTCCTTAGATCGTTTCTTCCTACTTGGATAACTGTGGCAATTCTAGAGCTAATACATGCAGTGAGCCTGGAGCCCTTTGGGTAACGGGTGCTTTTATTAGACCAAGATCGATCGGGTTTCGGCCCGTATTGTGTGGTGACTCTGGATAACTTTGTGCTGATCGCATGGCCACGAGCCGGCGACGTTTCTTTCAAGTGTCTGCCTTATCAACTTTCGATGGTAGGTTACTTGCTTACCATGGTTGTTACGGGTAACGGAGAATCAGGGTTCGATTCCGGAGAGGGAGCCTGAGAAACGGCTACCACATCCAAGGAAGGCAGCAGGCGCGCAAATTACCCACTCCCGGCACGGGGAGGTAGTGACGAAAAATAACAATACGGGACTCTTTTGAGGCCCCGTAATTGAAATGAGTACACTCTAAATCCTTTAACGAGGATCAATTGGAGGGCAAGTCTGGTGCCAGCAGCCGCGGTAATTCCAGCTCCAATAGCGTATACTAAAGCTGCTGCGGTTAAAAAGCTCGTAGTTGGATCTCAGTTCCAGACGAGTAGTGCATCTACCCGATGCGACGGCTCGGACTGAACATCATGCCGGTTCTTTCTTGGTGCACTTCATTGTGTGCCTCGAGATGGCCGGTGCTTTTACTTTGAAAAAATTAGAGTGCTCAACGCAGGCGAGTCGCCTGAATAAACTTGCATGGAATAATAGAACAAGACCTCGTTTCTGTTCTGTTGGTTTTTGGAATACGAGGTAATGATTAAGAGGGACGGACGGGGGCATTCGTATTGCGGCGCTAGAGGTGAAATTCTTGGACCGTCGCAAGACGAACTACTGCGAAAGCATTTGCCAAGAATGTTTTCATTGATCAAGAACGAAAGTCAGAGGTTCGAAGGCGATCAGATACCGCCCTAGTTCTGACCATAAACGATGCCAACCAGCGATCCGCCTGAGTTACTCAAATGACTCGGCGGGCAGCTTCCGGGAAACCAAAGTATTTGGGTTCCGGGGGAAGTATGGTTGCAAAGCTGAAACTTAAAGGAATTGACGGAAGGGCACCACCAGGAGTGGAGCCTGCGGCTTAATTTGACTCAACACGGGAAAACTTACCCGGCCCGGACACTGGGAGGATTGACAGATTGAGAGCTCTTTCTTGATTCGGTGGATGGTGGTGCATGGCCGTTCTTAGTTGGTGGAGCGATTTGTCTGGTTAATTCCGATAACGAACGAGACTCTAGCCTATTAAATAGGTGCGGGGTTCCCAGCACCTTACAACCTTCTTAGAGGGACAAGCGGCTCCTAGCCGCACGAAACAGAGCAATAACAGGTCTGTGATGCCCTTAGATGTCCGGGGCCACACGCGCGCTACACTGAAGGAAGCAGCGTGTCTTTATCCCTGTCTGAAAAGACTGGGTAACCCGTGGAACTTCTTTCGTGATTGGGATAGGGGCTTGCAATTGTTCCCCTTGAACGAGGAATTCCCAGTAAGCGCGAGTCATAAGCTCGCGTTGATTACGTCCCTGCCCTTTGTACACACCGCCCGTCGCTACTACCGATTGAATGATTTAGTGAGGTCTTCGGACCGATGTCCGGCGCGGCCTTTCGGTTGCGCCGGTCTGTTGGAAAGATGACCAAACTTGATCATTTAGAGGAAGTAAAAGTCGTAACAAGGTTTCCGTAGGTGAACCTGCGGAAGGATCATTAACGGATTGTGAAGGGTGAGCGCCTCAGCTGCGTCTGCGCCCGACACTTTCTGCCGCTGACCCCGTTTGGACGCGGGGTCGGCTTTTCCCCACGGGGCTGCCTGAATGTGGAGCGGCACCCCGTGACAAATTGTTGCGCCCAGCGGACGCCAACACCGCGACCTTGGACGGTCGGCCAGGTGGCGGACGCGGGTACAAACGGCGCAACGCACTCATAGGTCGGCTTTCGACCCGCCACTGCACCGTGGCTCGAAGCGCTCGAAATGCGCGACCCGACCGCTGCGGGACCGCCTAGTACTGTAAACAGGAGCGGCGGAGCGCGAACGGCGAGTCGTGGTTACGTCGGTAGAAGGCGAGGCTGCGCGTTCCCGAAACGCCAGCCGAGTGCCCTCCCGACCGTTCGAGCGTGCAAGAACGAGACCCGACAATCGCGCGGCGACTGCCAAGTACGAGAGGAACGGCACAAGCGTCGGCGGTCGGTCAAGGAACTGGCGATGTGACGGGTCCGCTGTGCACCAGTGCATACCGTCCCGCCGTCCGCGGCAAGCGCCTCCGCGTCCTCGGGTGACGGAGGCTGCCGGTCGGTTCTTGCAGGCGAGGGATCTCGCTGGCACCGGTTCGCGTTGACGCGCGGCCGGTCATGGCACGGCGATGCGACGGCCGAGGTGCGCAGTACTCGATGGAGGAACCGCACGCTCCGATGACCGTCCCGCCCTCCGCGGCGTATGCGTACCGACCGTAATGGTTGCA
Organism: Rhipicephalus microplus; assembly: GCF_043290135.1. NCBI lineage: Eukaryota > Metazoa > Arthropoda > Arachnida > Ixodida > Ixodidae > Rhipicephalus > Rhipicephalus microplus. Next base: position 177,078 of record NW_027464706.1, read on the forward strand.
GCAGCGCCGGCCGGCTTTTGAATTCGCCACACGAAACACGGTGCGAGATCGCGGTTAGGGGAGCGTCGACGTTGCCAGGCGTTTTGCTTGCTGCCGAGGGAAAGGCGGCACGGCCACGTCGCGCTCGTCGCGATTAGCGGGTCTGCGCGCTTTGGGAAGGTGCCGCAACGACTTGCCGAAAGAGGAAGCACGGAAGAACGAGGGACTTGGACGTCCCGACAATTGAACGCACTTGCGGCCAGGCCCTTGCTGGCTTCGTTCTTCCGCCTCGAGTAGGCTCGTACGCGGCTCCGGCGCCGAAAGTGGTCCTTGGCACCGACTTCGGTGGACGTGGGAAGTGCCGCGCAAGTACGGCGCGCCTGGCTCCACCTGTTGGCTAAAGTAGGCAGCCGGATCGGCATTTTGGTGTGCGGTGGCAAACCG